>NW_010402276.1:16289-24664 GCF_000710305.1 Buceros rhinoceros silvestris
TAGGGAAATTCTCAAATTATTGCATCAAAATAATATCCAACGACACACAGACTCCTCTTTTCTGAGGGTGTATTCTTTTTCTACAATATTGCTTTACCTTTACTAAAAGGCGATGGATTCCTATCTGTTACCATAAGAAAACTCCAGCCTGAATTTTGAGGTTAGGATTCAAAACACTAATGCACTCAGTAATTTAGGCAACCAACTTCACAGCAGCAGTTCTGTGAGGGCACTCTGGGATGCATACATGCAGAGAAACTATGGTACGTCAACATATTTGAGCCATAGAGACACTGCCTACAATATTTAAACTTACATTCAAGAGCAGACATCTAGTTACACAGATTAAGAAAAGTGACTACTACATACATCTAGATGACGTTTTGCAAAACAGAGCTTCATCCAGAAATGTCAGTATGAAACTCCATCTTCACTGCTGTCAAAGTTAAAACGTATGCCAGGGGCTTAAACATTTTTCTCCAAGTAATTTCAGCCCTTACCTTTAGAAAGAAGCTTTCGGAACTTCTGGGTGGCTGAAAGCTGCTGTTCTGGACTATTGGAGAAAATCATCTCAATCATATCAGAGGTGATGACTGCACTCTAGGATTCAGGTGGAGGAGACAGAATAAGAGTGAGAGAGAGCAAGAGGGAAAACAAATCTATCTTTTTTAATCTATCTTTTTTTCTACCACATTGTTTATAGGTATTTTTCTCGGTTTCTCAGTAGTTTCCGAGGCTGGTGTAACGACCAACAAAAATGAAGCCCAGCCTGATTTTTAAGTAATTGCATACTCTGAATACAGATAAAAACGTGAAGACTGGTGATCAGACTTTTAAGTGAGGACTGCATTTTCCTTAAATCTCTCTGTCATAGCCCAAATCCCTTATCATGTTTCCTTCCAGGGAGAGGACTGTGGTAAAGACACAGGGAGAAAGCAGGAAAGTCTAATGCCCACCAAAAGTTCTTCCTGTACGATGAAATTCCAGCTTGGAAAGGAGTTTAAGGACACATGCAGCTAGACAAGTTAGGTCTAGCAGTGTTTCCAACACCTGGCTAAAAATGGTGCCCCTTGAAGGTCTGCTAACAAAGATTTCCACCAAGCCCCTCTTTACTTTGTAAAGTGCAGTAACACATTGCCTGGTTTGTATTTTTATGTTTCAAGCATTATGATTTTCAGATTAAAAAAACCCAACAACTCTGGGCAACAGTTAATAGAATCATTGATAATCAAGAACATCAAAACCAGGAAATAATCAGCCTGCCTGGAACAATGACATTTTATTTCATTTTCTTGAAAGCATATCCACTGAGCAACCACTCACTCATAACATTTTTCTCTCAGGTAATCTGTTTCAAGGCTGTTCACCAAGACAGCTGTTCAAGAGCTGACCACAAGCTCTTTGAATGCCATTTTCCACATTCTTCTGGAATTCCATTCCCCTCAAGTCGCTGCACAACAGGCCTGCCCAATTTCAACAAACACTGTATTCCTTTTCGGTCACTTACAGAAGTCATCTCCATGTTGTTCATCTGAGCCTCATGGAAGCCACCATCTGACATCACTTCCTCTTCCGCTTCTTCCTCAGCTGTTGCAACATTTCGGCGTTTAAACAACTGAAGAGAGAAAGTATTTAGTATGTATTGTATAGCCAATATATACACAGCACCTCATGTTAGAATAAAATAAAAATGACATATGCTATCACCTGAAGGAAGCTAGTATACTGGTTACAGGATTCCTCATGACTGTAAATGGGGAAAGTTTAGTCAATGGAGTAAATGAACACAGCAATATGCTAAAACTTTGGTTTCCAGCCTTTGTGAAAAATTCTCACCAATATTCCCTTCTCTTCTTTACAATCCAGCTTCAGCTATAAACTACCTATAGCTTCTAGAAAGTTGCTTTCTTGCAGAGGATGCTGGGGCTCAGAGATCTGAAAAACTGCTGTGTATAACAGAACTTTGTAAAACACCTACAAAGCTGGGAAAATTGATTTACAGTGACAAAGAGAGGGCTTTGGAGGATGATAACACGGGATTGATTGTACCGAGATGAGCAGAATTTGGTTGCTACCTACCACTTAGAGAAGGTACCCAGTTTGAGATGTCATAAGAACTAGAGAGGTTACAGCTTCTCTCCTTAATCCAGATGTCTCATTGGAAGAAAAATTAGCATTGACAAGATGGCTCTGGGGGAGTTGCTTGGCCTGTCGAGTTCAGGAAGCAAGACTCCAGCACTGAGCCACGTCAGATTTGCACCACTGCAGACAAGCAAGACAGAGCCCCAGGGCTCTGGCACAGACCTGCTGTTACGCTTCTTTCCAGAAGAGGTGGGGAAGAAACACTATGCAAAACTGCTAAGTCTACAGCAACCATAGGTCAGTGATAGGCATCTGTAACGCTATTCCTTCTAAGCTGCTATATGATGTGACCACTGAAGCCCAACAAACATGTGCTCAAATACAATCTTAAACCAAAAATTATATATTGCCAAGTTACGTGAAAATTCAGAGACCTGAGGTTGGTTTTGTTCAGATTAAAAAAAGCCAAACCAATACAAATCCCCCAAAACCAGGGACTTTAAAAAAACTTCAATGGGATATGTGCCAAATACATAAAATAGAAGTACCTGTACAAGGTCTGAAATTGTAGAGCTGCAGACTCTGCTTGCAACTCCATTTCTGCTCCACTGTTAGTCCAGCTAGGATTAACAATTTTCCTTAACAGAAAGGAATACTGCCACACATTTTATTTAGCCAACCTGTGGTAATCAGGTCCAAGGGAGGTCAGTCACAGATAAGAGAGAAAATTACTTATTTTCCTAACTTAATAACAGTTTTACAAATAAGACCAATGGCATTCTGTGCCATCAGTAGTCGGAAACACTACCTGCAGACACTGAGCAAAATCAACAAGAAGTATCGCAAGTCCCTCTCAGAACTCTCCCCTGATTTTCCTTGAACGTGTCTGGCACTGGTACTGTGAAAATGATATTAAACAGAACAGGTCACAGACTTGACCTATCATTCGAAGCACAGGCATATTACTATCTTCATTCTCACTTGAAAAAACTCAAAAAATTATGAAGGCTTCACTATAACTTTGCTTGAAATTGAACCAATCCCTTAAAGCTACCAATGAAGACAACTTAGAACAAGAAGAACTGTTCAGTGCTGCCTGTTTTTATCAGGAGATGGATTTTCATGTCTTGTCACTGCTGCTGTTTCCTGATTAAACCTGCAGAGCACCTCCCACTTTGCAATGTGAATGAAGTAGCAAGCACTAGCAAGTCATGAGCAGGTAGCATTCTTCTCAATTGTTTTGCTTATAACATAATACTACATCCACTACTAAATGTACCAGCTTTATAGACAAAACCATTGATTGCATGAACTTCTGTAAATGCATAAACGAACTGAAATGTAAAACCAGAAAACTGAAAAGAATTGCGCCAACAAATTATTTCTTCCCTCAATAAGATTGTTAGTGCAACTTATAAGGACTTGGTCAGACCCTACTCTCCTCCTATTCCGGCTGCAATGTTTCTTCCATTTCACTCCAGCTTACCACTCTTTAAACAGAGATTAGAGCCACCACAACTCAGGTAGGGAAAAGGGAAAAAACCACTACCAACAAACAAGCCCAAAACAGACAATAAAACCAAAAGAAAAAACCCCAGACTTTCCTCAATCACCGGCAGTGCAAAGTCAGACAACATTGTTCAAATCATCTTTAAACTGCTCTGCCAGTCTTAAACTCGAGTGAATGAGGAGCACTACGTTCTTTAGAGACTGCAGAAGAGGTGGTGAAGACTGCAAATGGCTCTGATTTCAGACTGACTGTGTATGAATTTGGCAGGGCAGGAACAATTAAGAAGGGACTTGGGAGGAGCAAAGAGAGACAGTGCAAGACAAGACTTTTTAAGGACTGGTTGCAGTTATCACAACTGTAGTACAGTACCTGTTCCTCTCTCTTTTGCTTCCGTAGCTGAAGACCCTCTTCCTCTCGCCTGCGACGCATCTCATCAGGGTTTAGAGATTTGTTCTTGTAGCTCTTCAGTCGGAAATTCTCTTTTCCTGAGGTCGTCATGATTCCTTTATAATGCAATTAAAAAAAGACAAGTCAGAAAATTACTATTCAACAACACATCTTTTCATATTGTCTCCATCTCTTAATCTCTGTAGCCACATGCTTCCACCCACCGCCTCCCTACATTCCATCAGCTAATTTCTGACAACTTAGACGGTATAAAGCAAAATTTTGCAGAATTGTCCCTTCAATGTGCCAGTTCTCATCAGACCAACAAACTTTTATTTTACTCTCTGAGGCTGCAGGGTATGAATAAGTGAAATATTTTATTAAGAAAGAACTGAGATCTACAAGACAGAGTAGTATACAGCCTGGGTTAAAAAGAAAACTGCACTAGGAAATCTTAACATTTCTCCACACAGGAAATTAAGCAAACTAATTATACTCCCCTGTCTTCACTCAAAAGTGAAGGGATCTTAGCTGCTTTTTATCTTAATTCACTTGGCAAGTCTGTAAACACTCCAAATCCACATTTTAATTTAATTCAACGCTATCCTGTGTTCTTTCTATCCAGACAAGGCCTAAATTAAAATGAAACGGAGAGAGAAATTTTAAGTGAGGATGGTTTAACCACAGAAAATGCTCACTCCTGCAAAGAAAGCAGTATTATTCTTCCCCTCCTCCCCACCCCCAGCCTCTAATCCTGCCCCTGTTTATGCAGAGGGACCTTTTTCAGTCTATGATTTCCAAGTACTGTCTGCCTTATGTAACTCACTGGATCAGCATTTATAGCTACCCATGACGATTTTCATTTGTACAATGCTGTACTTTCGAGTTACTTAACGTAAAACAATAGCTACAAAACTGTGTGGAAAGACCACCCCTCCTTAAATCAATGGGCTGCGGATCTACTCAGTGCTCTGCTGCTACTTCTCTGCTTACATCCTCCTTTAAATCCAGAACAGGCTGGTAACCAAATTCTAAACATCTCGGTATTTCCACATGGTATCTTCAAACAAATGCAGACTCTCCAACACATTGTAAGTATTTGCAAGTCTGTAACACAAAATTTAGGAAACCACGCTATATAAAAAGTTACTCTACAGGACTTTTAAAGATCAACTTTTCAAATGTCCTAAAGTGTTATACCAAACATGCCACCTACGTAAAATTCCATAAGCACAGAATCACCAGGTGATAAAAGATCTTGTCCGCATTTTTACTTTAAAACGGAGCAACATGAGTGCATAGAGTCTCGACAGCTTAGGCTTCCTATTTAAAATGCACAAAACATATAACTGAGTCTACTTTAACCTCCTCCTTTTTCAGGTAGCGCAAAGAGTTTTAAGAGATTAAAAACACAAAGAAGGTACCCAAATGTGTTTCTTATTAGAATCTCTTCTTAAGTTGCTGCTACCTGACAATTATTTATAAGAAGTCTGATGATCAGAATTGACTTTCACAGAAGACATTTTGGACATCACATCAAGCGTTCCTGTATTTCCCCAAGATTTTTTTAAAAACCCCCACGTGTTAAGGGACACAAAACTACTGTATTTGGTATCAGTCAGTCACAGACTGCACTGAATGCAACATAAAAACTTGAGCATATAGGTAAGTAATTCACAGCCAATTTTTGCTGAAAAGGCTCTTCCTGAAATGGATTTTTCTTAAAACAAAGGTCCTACAAAAAGACAAATCTCAGAATGCCAGAAGTTTCCTACATCATTCTTAACAGCTTAGAGACCCCTTTCTTCCTGTGTTCATATGTCTGACTTTAAAGTGTTCATGTTTCTTGCAATATGCTTGGCAGTAATGCTTTGTTCCTTTTCTTAGTTTAAGTGACTTCTACATGTATACTAAACATACAAGCTATTTGGGGAAGTCCTGGATTTCAACTGGAAAACGAAGTTCAGGCTAACAAATACCGAGAATACAAAATTTCTTTTTTTTTTTCTAAAACATTTTGAAAGAAATATATTTTAGAATTAGCAAAATGAAAAAATTTAGAATGAGAAAAAAACCACCAGATGGACAACCATGAGATAAAAGGACATGCCTAACAGCAAAATGGCTTTGCAGCCGCTCTAGTCAATCTGCCCTTGAACATGAACACAGGCACACACAACAGCCCAGATAAGATCTCAGGCCTTCCATGACAATATTAATAATTTTCCATTTTTGTCTGAAACATGTCTTCTCAAACTCACAAGGTTCTATTTGCCTTTATTTGAGATTTCAGGACTTTGATAGTTCCTGTGGTCCTTTCACATCTTCACTTTCAATCCCTAGAAGTTGTTAATTTAAAGAAATCTTTGATGGGAACATCTTAATTGCTTAATACTGGATTTCACCTCATTTCTATTATGTAGCTGCTCTGTATGATGTTCCATTGTTTCTAAACATCAATGACACCATCCAAGTTCATCTTCACCAAGTTTCCTTAGCATATTCTTCATTGTAACAACTTATGTACCTAGTTTCCCCTCATCTCCCAACTTGTGTATTAATTTCTTTCAATTAATTTTGCTTCTGACTTTAGGGTAGTAGTTTTCATTTTTCCTCAGAGCTCTATTAGCTCTCTCCCATTGTACTTTACACCATCGTTTCATTTATTGAAAATACAAGCACGAGATTTACTTGAGTTCTCTGATTTTACTTCAAACCCTTGACTTAACCTCTTCACAAGAATTGTCTTCTGTTTAGTACACACTTTAAAAGCTTTAGCTGCAACTTTCAGCTATGCTCATTTGCGACTTTCAAGACAGCTCGCTTCGCTTACTAATCCCTTCTACTGTTTTCTGAGTAATCTGTACATTTATAAAATCCTTTCAAAATAGTATATCGTGTTTTAGCAAATTCCTACCAGCAAATGATTGGGAAGACTTTCTTCCATTAAAGGCGAAAAAGGAAGCTCCCTTCACCATTAATGATTTACCAATTCAACTAGCAATGAGTTCAATAATTTATTTCATACTAGCCGCACACTGTTAGTAAACAAACAAAATCCCAACACCATCTCCATTTTACATACCTGTCTAACCTGTATAACCATTAAATCAGAAGTTCTTTTCTAAAAGCAGCTTTTGTAATATCCTCAATATCTCCTAAAATCAATTCTTTCTTTCTTCATTCTTTTACTGCTTCCCCAACTACTGGTGACTACTACTCGATGACCACAGCCAGGACTTCATCTAGCCCGCATCTACTGTTAGCATTTTTAGACCAATTTTGTGAATGCCACAAAATTTTTTGTAGGACTGAAAATATAATACTCCTACGTTAGTATGGATAACTATGTTAGTTATTCAAGGATTGTTTGCTATAGATCTCCTCCTCCATTTTTCAGGATGTAGCCTTTCCCCCAGACTAAACTACAGAGGCAAAACAACTTCAAATTGCCTCACTTGTCTTCAGCAGATTTGTTGTGGCTTAACTGAAAATCTTTCCATGGTCACTTTAAACTCACCCACAGTAATTTCTCCATAGCAAATCACAAAACCTGGATCTTCTCTGCACTATCAAAATTAATGCTACTTCTAGTGAAAAAATCCGTGGAGGTTGTCATGGAAATGTTATACTCATATTTTCTTTCCTAAAGATAGCATAGTGTTTTCCATATTTTTTGCATATTGCCATCTACAGGCAAAAACCTCTGGCTACCTGGTAGAGAAGCTTTCACGGTGTATTCTTTGGGGTTTTGTGCATCACTCAAACCCCATAAGGACATTTTCTCCTCCTCAGTTTGGCTACTGTGAAAAAAATTTTTAGTAAAATTAAAACCACTCCTGAATGTCTGCATTTCCCTCAGGACATAACGATGCCCAAATATTTCGGTCATCAAGACAATTACCCTTCCAAATGTGGATATGTTCTAAGCACTCATTTCTACAAGAAAGGAGACGTACTGCATTTCTCCTTGCTCATCAAGTTAAAAAAATTCAGAGGCACTGGGAAACGCAGAGTCACTTACTGCAATGACCTACCTTGTCCCAAGCAATCATCTAGGTAGGAACAAAAATGAACTCCTTGCCTTCTTAAATCGGGTATCACTAGACTGAAGGGCTTTGCCAGGAGGAATAGCATATGACTAATACTCTTGGATATTCCACATGTCAGGGGTATCCAGATGTAAAAATAAAGGGCTTACAAATCAAGACCTGCACAACCGTGTATATATAATTTGCATGACTGAAACTGAGATTACCAAATACACTGATGATATCAGAGACTATTAGAGACAAACTTTCCTTCTTTGGAATTAGGGGCAGGAATAAGTAAAAAAAAATTTCAGAAGTGTAGACCTGTACAAAAAATTCTACCTTCCAATGGAAATGTATCGGAA
>NW_010402276.1:24741-32270 GCF_000710305.1 Buceros rhinoceros silvestris
GAAGAGGAAGACTTGAAAATGAAGGCAGACAAGGACGTTGAAGAGAAACGGGGTAAGTGATGAGAAAAGTTATCTTGAACATCTGTGATCCGACATACTACCAGTCTATGTTTCCTAACTAACAAAGGCAGTTGTCAGAAGGAAAGGACTCACTGGAGGCATACTTATGAGCTCTACCGTACCATCAAACTGCTGAAAAGATACGAGAAGCACTGTCAGCCCTGAAAGGATAGCCCATGCTGGAGACAACACTGCCAAGACAGAACTCCAAGCAGTGAGAGAAGCTGGAATTATTCAGGGTACGAAACAGCTCAGCTATGCCACAAAACCTTTAGTTCCAAGGAGACTTTGGTTTGTTTACTGGCTCTGCCATAGAACTCTAGTCCTCCTAGAGAAGTAAAGTTTCCTCCCTATCACACTTCTCGACATCACACCAAATACCTACAACAGAACCTGGACAGATACTTGAGCAACCACTGAGCTTTGATTACAGGATGCGTATCTTCTGACATTCTTAGTGAGGAACTAGAAAAGCATCCAATTTGAAAAACTACCCTGAAAGCAGCACTTGGTCATTCATTACTCTTCCTCAATACATTCCCTGCAAATCAAACATTTTGGCCACAAATGCGCTTGTTTTTCCCCATCAAGTGTAGATTTTTGGAAAGTCCTTCTAATTTGCTTTTTGGCAATTCTATGACAACAGGTTGAAGATTCTAATGGAATTATTTAGATCTTGTAGAAGTAAACTGTCAGCTTTCTTGGAGGTAACAGACAACAAAAAATCTTCATAATAAAAATACGAATAATATAAGGCACAGAATGATAAAAAGTATCACCTGGGATTAATGCTATCTCCCTGGAAAAACCTGTAGAGCAACATCCTATATTTGTCATCATCCTAGAGAGATGAAAACACATCCACCAAGTCTCTACACTGTTGACAGTGTTATCTGAGGGGAAAACGAAAACAAAGAAAATCAGCAGACTGACTTCTCTCTTCACTGCCACCTCCTGTTGTTTGAAAAGCCATCTCAATCAGATAAACATTTTGGTGAAGCTGTATCTGCTTCTTTTGCAAAAGAGTATTTGACAAAGAACACTGGATTACAGGGGTCTATGGCAATGCCCATCAGTGGAAACACCCCTATCACCTAAGGGAGAGGGGTATTACGGTCTCATTTCAAATCTCTTCAGACTCTTATAAAGCTCAGGACAACCAGAGGAAAGGATATTTAATCATCGCAACCACAAAAAGCTATTGTTCAAGCTCAACACAATCCAAGGTGATTTCTAAATCCTTTGCTTAACTTTCTCCAGCTGTAAAATGGGACTGGGAAACATGTCCCACAGGCACTACAAAATTAACACAGTATTTGTAAGGACCTGCAGTTTTGCTGATGATGTATCAAAACCTAGCACTAACAAGGAAACCAAATGATGGTGTGAATTCCATTTCATGTGGCTTGGGAAAGCTGCAGCAGCAGGCGTGAGTGCTATTCACTAGCACTAATGACAGTTTTTGCAGAACAGTAGGGACCCACACTCCTAGGACAATCATCACACAAGAATGATGAAGAAACAGAACCACCATGTTCTGTTGTCCAAAAGGGCAGAAGATTAAAGGAGCTTCAGATGTAACGTACGAGTTGTAGCTAAACATGAATAGAATATTAGCCTTGAAACAGGGTTCAGACTCTTGCGGACTTTTTGTCAAAAACTGGAATAAGAAGAGGACTTCATGGAATTGCTACCCATCTCCGTATCTTTCAAATCTGCTTTATTTTGCAGACTTCCTAGTCCTATCAGGTTTTTACCATGTCCAGTAATAGGCCTTAAGTCACTATTGTCTCTGTTCTAACACCTTTACCAACCAGTGAAATAGCAAATAAAGTACTAATCCACCTCATCTTATAGCGAACCTGGCATGTTCTAGTTCTATGCCTCTTGGCAACTTGGACTGGTACTTGCTTAAAGAATGAGAACAATCTTAAAAAGACAATTAATGAAAGGCCTGAAAAGACATAAAATTTTGCATAATATGGAACATGATATTACAAATTAAAGACCTCAATACTGAATGTTGTTCACAAGCAAAGAAAAAATAAAAGAGGAGAAAACAGGCTGCATTATTTGGAAAATGTGGAAGGCACTTGATGTCAAGTTTGTAGGGATGTCACATTTCAACAATGTGACCTCCTCATCTTCCACAAAAGAAAAAAAAGAGTAAAAAAGTTGTTAAAATAAAAATAAACAACCACCATATTAAAGGTATTTCTGCAAAATTACTAATCTTGAAGGGACAATTGAATATACTCCCAGGTAACGTTCAGAAAGATCTATTGTGCTTACAAAACACACGTTTTTTTTTAAGAGACACACCTAAAATCGGGTCAACATCAGCTTGCCAGGCCCTTGACCTTCCTTTTTTACACTGAAAACACACAAAAAAAACACCCCAACAAAATAGAAAAAAATCAAAGAAGCATATTTCTGGTTGCGAGGTGTATGTGTGGAGTGGAAACCCAACAAAAAACCCACTAATGGAAGTAAAATTACCTTACACTTGGTGATGTCTCAAAAACGGATCTGACATTTCAGCCTGTACTACTAGTTAAGTGCACTGACAGCCACATAAGCAGGCTCTTAAATTGATTTTTTAAAAGTTTAAGTAGTATGGGTTTTTTCCTTTCTTTTTCTTTTTTTTTTTAAAAAAAAAACACACTGAAGAGATTAAGTAGTAATGCATTAACAAGGTTTGTTGGAAAATAGTTTTACCAAGAGAGGAGTAATATAATCAATAAAAGATTCACAGTATATCAGTATATCTAGCACATTTACTATCACAAAGGTATTTCCCAGGTGCTTTGAGTTCCATTCCTTTTTTTTTAAAGGTCCATTTTGACTTAACAAGGAGCAGATAGACCTTTTAAAGTTTCTATGAGGTTTTAAATTGAGCAAGAGGGCAAAAGACCCTAACTCTCAAAGCCAAACACCTAAGCCAAGCTAAAAAACATCTTCAAATTTGTTATCTGAGCCCTTCTCATTTGAGCTGCAAACACAAAATTCCAAATTCCTTTACTGTATTCTAAGTCATAGCAGTGCAATAAATCTGTTTAAATGAAAAAACCTCATCCTGATTCCTATAACCCCACAGTCCACAATCAACCTGAAACCAAAAAGATCACACAAATCATAAACCAAAGCAGCTAGTGATGGGGAATTAAACTTTTCAGATGCACAGAATTATAACAACATTTTAAAAATTAACCTCACATTAACGTGCCTATCTACACAAAATACCAGAAGTCATTATTCTTGTGTGCCAAACTAAAATGTAATCTTTTTTCTTTTGAAGCAGAGATTCATTTGTATTTTGATTAAGATTACAGCACATCCTCCCTGCAGTTACAGAATGATCTAACCCACAATGTATTTTCTGTAAGCTCATATCTAAAAAACAGATCATTTGAAAAACAACAGTTGTCTCTATCATTTGACAGTCATAATCAGTCAGAAAAAAGAAAAACCTAACATGCCCTAAATATTCTTTACAAGGGAAGAAGAATACACCTTTCATATAGTGAAAATAAGAAATCCCAGACACTTTAGAACAATTTAGGTTCAAAATAAACTATTCATTAAGTTTACTTTGTAGACTGAGGCATCTTTTGTTTGGAGCTGTAAATATCAGAAGGCACTGAAACCAAACCTACCTCACGCTTCACCTGATGTCAAATTTATTGGTTGCTGTGACTCAGCATTATGGAAGATACGTGTACAAAAGCACAAAATAACAGTAAGTCAAAATTCTACTGATTTTAGACTAGCTGTGGCCATCAGTAACAAAGAGAGTCACATATCACTGTTGTATCAGCTGCATCAAGCCAAAACCCACAGGAACTTCAAAACTTGAGGACACTCATTGTGTGCCTCCCTTATCCCGCTTACAGTTAGCACCCTCCTACCAACAGCTCTCCAATCCAATACAGAGCACGTTCACAAAGACACCTCTTTTTCTTCCTGATTATTTCTCAATACAAAGAAAGGTAAAACAAGAACTCATAGACAGTTAGAGGTGATCGTGTGGAAGCTATACAAAGAAATCCTGCATCTTTTAACAGGCAATTTCATCCTGCTTCAGACAAAAAAACACATTACAACAATCTAATACTAATCCCAATGTTATTATCTGACTTTAAGGCTAGTCATGGTTTCTATGCCACCAAAATATTACTTGTTTGCCAAAATGACATTTTCACATTATCAACAGGTGAATTTGCTTTCAAGTATAACCTTGGCACTAGACTTGGTAGACTTATAATGCAATGTTTGGAGATAAATACATTCAGGATGTTTTGCCACAGTGTATTTATTTCTAAAATCGGCATATCACTTATGTATAGTCTCAACTTTATGCTAGACTGTAAAAAAAAGTAAAATAAAACAAAGTATCTGTGTGTATCAAACTGGTTAGTTTCTCACAGAACGTAAGAATCCTTCTGCTGAGCCTTGCAAGCAGTCTGAACTACCAAATAAAAATAGGAAAAGAGAAAATAATTATTCTAGATCATAAGGAAGCTTTCAGGAGTTGGTGACCAGCTAAATCTTAAGTCTTACGGCAGACTCTTAAAACTCAAAGACTATTACTCACTATACGTCCAGGAACACAGTCATTTCTTTCAGTTCTACTGCTTTCTTGCTTTACTTCCTCATGACACTAATCATTAACTATGTTTCAAGAAAGTATTCACTTTATCCCAAATTAAGACTTCTTCTATGTCACTGAACTCAATTTGCTCCTGTCTTACACAAACAGATCAACAGAGGCGACTATGAGATGTCCACTCTACCATTACTTCCTACCACTTTTTCATACCCTACTACTAATACTCTTTTTGAATCAATTCTTGTGAAATAAAATGTACTGTCTGTCACCTGCCTTAGACTACATCTACTTTTTCACCTCAATTAATAAGCCTGCACAACACTGAACACAGTTCAAGGCGTTCATGAAGTGGCACAATATAATTTTCAATCCTACCGTCCTACAGATGTTATACTTAGCAGAGGCTTTCACTGAGTGTTTCATATAAACTTATCTTTAATGTTTTTCCAGAGTTCCTCTGCCTTCTCCAAAATAATTTAAAACTACCGATACTTCTACGGGTCTTGTATCCTACTGTTGGCATTTTGCACTTTGAAAACTCCACGTTCATTCTTGGAAATAACAAAGAGCAGTTTAACCCATTGCTTGACAAACTTCAAGAAGTGTAGTAGACTAAGGATGGGGTTTTTTCATCAGAGCAGAAAAAATCCTGACTTGATATCATATTGCTGACCATTCTCTCTGCAATTTACATCAGCATTTTTTTCATTGGTATTATTTTATTTAAGCAAGGACTTCCATTAGGCTTTAAGCCCTCAGTATGAAGCTGGGTAACTTTCGTATCAGTTCAGCTTCCACTATTCTTCCGCTTCTCTGAAAAAAGAGGTGGTCCGGTCTTTCTAACTTCTTGTTTGTCCATTACATAACTCCAGAACCTCCTGTTCAGGTATTTAACCCACTCAGAACATTTCATCAAGTGATTAATTCCTTCAATGTCTTTTACTTTTCTCGACTTGCTCGTAGACTACTAGGCTATCTCACACCCCTATTCTCTGTGGCTTTCAGAAGTATTTAAATGAAACTATTAAATTTAGCTATTTGTTGCTGCTCTTCTATTTCCCTTTATGTTTCAAATGTACACTACAACTCTTAACTGTAATTCACATCACTTTTTTTTTGTTGTTGTTCTTTTTTATCTGCTATATTTTGCACTTTTTCACATAGAATTGATCTCCATTTTTCTGGAGGGCACTGTTTTACACCCGTTAACTTCTCAACTCTTGCCACAAAATTTTCCAACCTAGCAACTTTATTGCTGCTTTCAAAGGTATAGCTTCCTTTCGTGTTCTTAAGGATATGAAATAAGCCCCCCCCATTTGCCCCCTCCAGGACTTGTAAAACATTTCAGAAGAAAAATTCCACTATCTTGTGGAGAGACAAACAGAAAGCTATCAAAGCACACTTGCCAGATACAGGACAGTCTAAAACAAAACATACCATTCTGTTTCACTTTATTCGACAGAAGGGGGGAGGGGAGGGGCAAAAAAACCCAAATGCCAGGAAAAGAAAAGAGCACTGTACTGAAACACTGAAGTTGAAATAAGACAATCTGGTTAAATAAACATTTACTCTTAAAAGTCTCTATAAAGAACCTTTCAGAAACTGCTACAATGTCTGACTGTAGTACTTCTAGTTCTCATAGTATCTTTGGTCACTGCTGCTGACGTAGGCTGTTGCTGCCTTTCTACTTGGACTAAACTGTGACTTCTCAAGGAAAAAAAATCAACAGGTGGCACAGTGACAGCAAAAGGCAAACAGCGTTAGATTGAGAGATAGGGTGTAACAAAGACTCTGATGAGAAGCTGGGGGGGAGGGGAGGGAGGCAGAATCCCAAGCCCCCAAACAGCCGTGTTTCTTGGAAGTGAAGCATCACTGCACCCATCTGGAAAACTACAACACGGGAACTCGTTCTAAGAAAAACCTCTGCCTTGCATGTCATCATACGTTACCATGCCTCAAGCTACTCTTCATTTTCCCTGTACCTACGGGTATGTCTAAAGGGTAATTAAAAAGTGCAACCATAGTTCAAGTAGAAACGAACTCATTTTGAACGAGCTAGTACACATGTCAATGCACGTGGTAACGTTGCAAGAACAACATAATGAAGCTACAATAAAAACAAAGCCAGAGACTCCAAAGATTTGTTTGATTCAAACTATTAAGTTACACAGTGTTCTATTAACTATTCTATTCTAACTACAGGTATATACAAAATAGCTTTAGAATAATTAGTTTCTAGGATTAGTTGCAATCTCTTTTCCAGATAACTCATAGACATATCCCAATTTTGTTAAAGTCTTTTGTTAACGTTAAGCACTCAGGACAGAAAATACACCAGCACACAAACAAGCAAAAATCAAGAGAAACGGCAGCTCGAATAAAGGATAAAGAGACTATTAATCACAGCCATTCAGCACCGTTTGGAAATTCTGCACAAACAGCAGCCCAGTATTTTCACAGCTCATGACATATCTTTTTAGCCTGGAGTTTCAGTTTTTATGAAACGCCCTCAAGAGGCAAGGCTTAAAATCATCATTACACGTATTCCTGTACATGTAAGTTTGAACATTTTGGATGGGATGAGTTTCTCCCGGTTTTAAGTTCTCTGGAGACGTGACAACTGGAGACTGTCACCACGGCTACGGAGAAAGTGCAAACCCTTTACCACACCTAAGCAGTCAAAGAGACACCGTCGCGGCCGGGCTAACGTGAGGCCAGGAGAAGATATAGCTTTTATAAAATCAACTAAGATCACCAGCGGGGGAAAAAAAAAAAATATAAGCAAACGTACAAACTTGGAAGACCCAGGAGAAAGTTCTCCTTCCCCTCGCCCTCGAGCTGCGGCGCTCGCACCCCGTCC
>NW_010402277.1:0-3857 GCF_000710305.1 Buceros rhinoceros silvestris
CTGGAGCATTGCAGGGGTTGTTGTGATCCAAGGGCAGGACCTGGCTTCTGGCCTTTTTGAACCACTGGCCTCGGCCCATTGATCCAACCTGTCCAGATCCCTCTGTGGAGCTTCCCGACTCTCCAGCAAATCAATGCTCCCACCCAACTTGGTGTCACCTCAGTAAAGGGTGCACTCGGTGCCCTCCCTGAGCACAGAGGCTGCTTTGCTGTTGTACCTGAAAGCGTCCAGGCTACAATGCTGGACGGCTCCAAGCAGCACGCGTCCTCAAAGAACACCTCTGCCTCTTCATAGTGTTGCAGCATGACAGCCACGATGCCACAGAGCAGCAAGCTGGGGACAGGGTTGGGCAGGTTAGCCTGGCAGGCCCCAGGCAGTGGTGTGGAGACACCCCGCAGCCTCCCACCCACCCACCGGGAGCACCCAGCACCTTTGGAGATGGTGATGGTCCAGAGAAAGAGCCTGCTGGAAGCACCCCTGGGCTTTGGTTGTGTCCTCGAGCAGGAGCTGGAACACCCCATAGTCCAGCCAGTACTGGATGTTGTGCTGGTCCCGAGCTACCCTCTAGACAAAAGAGATCATTGCTGGGGTGAAGACACACAACAGACTGGAGAGGCAGCTCTGGAATGACCACAGCTGTCCTCTGGTTACCCCAGTCCTATTTACCAACAACCAAGCCCTTGTCTAGCACATGCTAGGGCTTCCTTTAACCTGGATTGTGTTGGGCTTCCTCTAAGCTTCTTCACCCAACTCATGTCCTCCAGCCTCAGCTGACCTCCTGCTAGAGGCCCCAGTGTCCCCAGCAAGCCTGTTGTACCAGCTCATCCCATTTACATTGGCCTGGAGGCTGAAGTCCTCAGTGACCTGGGCAGCCTCTGCCTCATCCTCCAGAGAGCAGCATCTCCCTAGAAAATCCCTCACACATTCAGCCTGAGTATTGTGGTCATGTTCACCTCCTTCCTCGGGGATGACTGAGCTGTCAGCCACATGGGCCCCACACTGCCACAGCCACCACGGCATCCTGGCTGCTGGCCCAGATGCACGGGAGACAGGCAGGAAAGGACAGGGGCTCCTTTACCTGCTGGTGGTAGAAAGATGCCAGCTCGTAGTCCTTGCTGACTTCGGCTTCGCGAGCAAAGAGCCAGAGCTGCTCCTCGGTCGTGAAGCACAGAGGGGCAGGAGAAGGAGCTTCCTCGGAGAGCAGCTGGTAGGGAGCAAGACAGAGCGTTAGCCCTGGGGAGGGTAAGAACGGTTCACGTGATCCCAGTCCAGCAGCAGGCCCCAGTCCAGCACTGCCCAGTACAGCCTGGTGTGGCTGGGGCTGGACGGGTCGGAAAGGTAAGCTGTCCCAGCGCCTGTTTGTGCTGGCACACTCTCCTGCCATTCCCAGGCACCTCTTCCATACAGGGACAGGGCAATAGCCACTACATGCAGTTATGGCAAGTAAAATCATCAAGACCACATCAAACTTCGGGTGCGTCACTTGCTGGTGACACCAGCTCACGTGGGAAGGTCTGTTTTCTTCCTGGGTGAGTGGCAGAAGGCACAGACCCAGCCACCCACGATGCCAGCTTTTACCGGTGGCATCTCACCCATATCCCACCAGCAGGATTTCGTAGTGGGGGGCTACAAATGGCACTGGATCCTGCCTCCGAGCGCGGCTCAGAACCCACATGTGAGAACTGCAGCAAGTAAAGCACGAGCCTGCTTCTGTCCGGGAGGGAAAAGTCCCCCTGCCATCACTGGACACAGTGTCTAGTCCCGGATCCATGGTGAAGCCGTGTCTCAAGTCACCCAGATTTCTCCCTACCTGGTTCAGGGCAACGTGCATCTGGTCCACAAGGTACACGTAGAGCTCACTGAGGAATGCCTGGAGCTGCTCCTGGCTCTCAAATGCTGTCGTCTTCAGGTATTTCTCCCTCACAATCTTCACTACAGTGTACTGCGGAGACAGGCGGCTGTTGGACGGGGCAGTCCCTCCTGCACCCACCACCAGCTCCATAATCAGAGCCACAATACGCTGATTTTGCCTGAAGTTCTTAGTTCTGAGGAAGGAATCCAGCCCAGCACGGACGAAAGTTAAAAAGCAAATGGGGGTGGAGTCCTTTCCCAGCCCTGCCTCACCCTGACACACCAGTGCACCTTTAGGGACAACCCCTGCGAAGGTTCATCTCCTTGGCACAGAGAGGGGTCCCAGGCAAAGCGTGGCCGAGGGAGACCAGCTGAGAGAGGGGAACCCCCGTTTTCTGCCCAGGCGGACTGTGAGCATGCCAGAGCAGCCAGCTTTGCCTTCCTCAGGCTATGAGCATGGGGCAAACGGACGTGACTGGCTTTGGAGTCTCCCCTCTTTCACAGGAACGGTTCTCCCTTGGTGCCTGCTTTGTCAGAGTCAAAACCTGTCCCCTCAACACCCGCTGCAACAGCCCTGGGTAGCAGGAAGGGACTGTGGAGCAACACATCTCCCTAAGTTACCACCATGGAGCAGCAGTTCCTCACGGAGAAACTGCCAGCACAAATCACGTAGGGAAGCAAAAAGCCCAAATGGACTCTTTACCTTTAGCTGTTCCTTAAAAGCAAAGTATTTCCCAGAGCTGTTGAGCTCAAAGTTGAGCTGGCGCTTCTGCTCCTCCAGGGTTTGCTGGTCGATCCCTCCCGCGCCAGGCTTCGCAAAGAGCTCATGGTATTCACTTAGGATGGCGACTGCAATGCTCGTGACGCGGTTGTGATAATCTTCCACGGCCTAGCAAGTAAATAAGGAATCAACCTTCACTTAGGCCACCAACCTGGGAACGTATTTCATTTGCCAGAGGCCGTGGAACCCACAGGCTCCACCCAACTCCGGTCTCCATCAGTCTGTCACACATCCTGTCCCGTCCACGCCAGAGGGCTGCAAAAATGTCGACACGGAAATACAGAAGAGCTCCTTCGTAATCAGGTACTGCTCCTACTATGTTTTTCACTCAAAACGGTGTTTCAGCCATCGGTGTCTTGTTTACAGTGGTATAATTGGCTGGAAGTAAAATACCTCTCATTTTGTTGGGAGCCTTTGAAGGCCACGGGCCAGCCCACTTCAGCAGAGCCTGTCATCCCCATCGTCTGAGTGCCAGAACCTTCCACACGCTGCGACAATCAAAAGGTATCACTGTGCACTCCAGACGGCCCAGCACAAACCAATTCTGCAGCAGCACAGGGGTCACTTATTGAAGTGCTGCTTCTTCCCCACTGTTGCTTTGAATTTACCAGGGGCCACCCAAGGACATTCTCCTTGGACAGCTGCTCTGTACCCACAGAAGATGAGCCAGCCCTCTCACATCATTTTCTGAGGATGCTGCACACACAAAAGTCCTCAAAAATCCTGGGTGACGCTCAGACTGATTCTGCTCACATTTGTCTGGGTCTGATGAAGTGCGGGGGCTTGTCGGAAACAAGAACCTGATGGAGCTGCCTGGAGTAAACACAGGACGCTGGTGGCCTCTTCCCCAGTGTCCCGTTTCCTTCCAAACACCCCCACACTGCTGCCTTTCCTGCCTTGGCTACATCTCTCCCCAAAGTATGGGCTGCGAACATGAGTGATGCAGCCCAGGAATATTTCCCAAGGTGTGATACTGCCAAGGTAACACATCCAGAAGTTTTCTTTTCTGTGAATTTCCTCTTCAAACCTCACCTATAGAATCACAGAATTGTTTGGTTGGAAAAGACCTTTCAGCTCATCAAGTCCAACCACTCCCCCAGCACTGCCAGGTCCCCCCTGCCCCCTGTCCCTCAGCAGCACCTGCACACGGCTGGGAAACCCCTCCAGGGATGGGGACTCCACCACTGCCCTGGGCCGCCTGCGACACACCTGCACAACCCCACAG
>NW_010402277.1:4029-5345 GCF_000710305.1 Buceros rhinoceros silvestris
CTCCAGGCTCAGCCCCCCCAGGTCCCTCAGCCGCTCCTCAGCGCATTGTGCTCCAGACCCTGCCCCAGCTCCGCTGCCCTGCTCTGGACACGCTCCACCCCTCAAGGTCCTGCTGGGAGCGAGGGGACAAACTGAACCCAGGATTGGAGGTGTGGCCTCCCCAGTGCCCCCAGTCCAGGGGGACGATCTCTGCCCTCATTCTGCTGGCCACACCAGTGCTGGTACAAGCCAGGATGCTAGTGGCCTTCTTGGCCACCTGGCTCCTCTTCAGCCAGCTATCGACCAAAATCTACGTGTTGTTGCAGGGCCGATGTTGAGAAAGGAGGTTCTCCTGTGTAAGAGGGATGAGGGCAGAATGAGGCGGCAGGGTGGTGGCAAGGCCACAGGCTCTTGCACATACCTTCTTGGCTCCTTCCGTCCGGGGAGGCAGCAGAGGGCGAGGAGTAATCATCTGCTTGACCCTGTCAACAAGAGGACAGAAGAAATCAGCCAGACAACAGTGTGAACAGCCTGTCGTGCGAGGGCTCCAGCCTGTTGTCACACTCCTGAGACACCTCATGGGGAGAAAATGAAGCCTTGGAATAAGATTGAACTGTGAAGACCAGGCACCTACAGTCAATGCTTGTAGCTCACCATAACAGGGTTAACATTTGGTATTGCCAGCAATCAAAACCTCTCTCCTGGAGAAAGAGATCTTTAACAGCCCCCCTGGATCTGCCAGAGCAGCTGGAAGGAAGGAGCCAGGAAGAATTTTATCCCTGCAGACCTCAGGCCACCCGGTCCACCAGTTCCTGAGATCACTGAGTGTGGCCATGGCACCTCACCCCTTGGCCGTGCACTGACCCCCGGACACCATGTGAACTTTGCTGGTACCATGACCAGGGGCACAATGATCTTGCAAATATGAAGCAAAAGCCTTTTGGATCACCACAATTTTTACTAAGATTATTAAATTCCTTGGTGTCGACCCAGCACGCATTCACTGGGATTTTCAACAAGATTTCCTGATTGCTGGTACCAAAACACTGTCAGTCCTTAGAACAAAATCCATCCCACCAAGCACAAGTGTCACAACCCTGTGATGGCTCCTACCCGATTAGCAAAGCAAATTGCTTATTTCAAATGTGAATAGACTCATGGACTGGTCTGGGTTGAGAGGGACCTTCAAAGCTCAGCCAGTCCCACCCCTGCAGGGAGCAGGGACATCTGCACCCAGAGCAGGGGGCTCAGAGCCCCAAGGAACAACCTGACCTGCCATGGGGCCAGCAATGGGGCTGCTGCCACCTCTCGGGGCAGCCTGCGCCAGGCTCTGCCCA
>NW_010402277.1:5710-6809 GCF_000710305.1 Buceros rhinoceros silvestris
CCCACCCTCGGGGCCCTGCTGGGCCTCTCCTGGCCCCGCTCCAGCAGCTCCGTGTCTCTGGGGGGTTGAGACTCCTGTAACTGTTCTGGCATCTTACAGAGCCCCTGACCAGCTGCCTTCTCCCTGAGAGGTCTCTGTGTTCTGCAGAGACCCATCACTGCTCCTTGAGAAGCCCCAAAGCCTGAACACGTGGCTAGTGCAGCTCCCACCCTGGCCAGCCTCAGAACGGCACCCGTCACTGGGACACGTCACCTCCAGCAGATGAAGACCGAGACAGCAGCAGTCAGCGCAGAGACTTTCCCTTCAAAGAAGTGCTGCTGCTGCTGCTTGCATTTCTGTTTGAGACACACCACCTGCACTTGGATTCATTATCCATTTGCTGCATTTTCTCTTTTTTTATTCAATAAATTACAGATGCTGGGCCTTTCCTTGACTGTTACACAGCAGGAACAGGAAGAAACCACCTCAAATCGAGCAGACAGTAAGACTCGAAGCAGCAGAGATGAGAGAGCAGCTCTACAGAGGAATGACATGACAACTAATGTAAGAGCTGAGGAACGGGGAGAAGATGGTGAATAAACTTCTGAAAAGGACAAAACGACAGAGCATGATGCTGGCGCTACAGCAGTGCTACCCAGGGCAGTCTGTGCTGGTGGCCAGGCCTGACCAGGCAGCTCAATGTCACGTGCAAGAGGCAAACACACGGGGATTAATGGGAAACAAAGCCCGGACGGGAGCAGACACTGTTGCACTGCTCTGGTGTCTCTGAGAGGAATGGCAGGGAGATGCCACTTGGATGAACGCAAGTGTTTTCCCAACACACCAGATGCCACCTCTTAAGCGGTCTGGCCAAATCCTCCCCCTGACTGCAGTGGGCTTTGCCTCAGGCCCTCAGTTGTCCTTACAGAGTGCTGCGAGGGGGTGGCTCGCTGTGCAGCCCTGTTTCTATCCTGCAGAAATGAGCCGTTGGCCCCAGATTTACAGCCCAGCTTTACGCACCGTCTGGTGAGCTCCTCTCGCGATCGCTTTGGTACCAAGGCTTTGTCCAGCTTTATCTCCATCACCAGGAACGTTCCTGCTTCAGCATATTGCTGTGAAG
>NW_010402278.1:0-936 GCF_000710305.1 Buceros rhinoceros silvestris
TCGCCTTCCCCCTCTCCCCTGAGGCGGGAGCCAGGCTGGCCCCCCGGGCAGCGCTACCGCCGAACTGCCCAGTCTAACCGCGGGATCGCGGCCTGGTCTGGGGTAGAAGGGACCCTAACGGTCACCTAGGTCCCCCTCTGCCACGGGCAGGGACCCCTTCCACCAGTCTGGGGGGCTCAGAGCCCTGGCTAACCTGGCCCTGAGCTCTTCCAGGGATGGGGCACCTGCAACTCGCTACAACCATCCTCTAAACCCGGCGGCGTCTTTGTGAGCAGTCCCAGCCGCGTGGGCTGCAACTGAAAGGTGGTTATTTGTAGTAATAAAACGTTGAAATGAGCGCTAAGGCTCAAGGTGAGGTGTGCCGCGTTCTCGTGTCTGCAAACAGAGACCGAGGCTTTTCCCAAAGCTTGTTCTAGGTCATGTTCCAGATCAGAGTTGGGTTCTGGGTTAGGGTTAGGTTCTAGATCAGGTTCCTGGTCAGTTTGCTGCTGCTGCGTTTTCCATTCCTGCACAAACAGCTCTGTCTTTCTACTGCCCCAAGTGTGGGACATCAGCAAAACAAAATCTGTTCACTTATTGATTCCCGCAGGCTCCAGGCTGTCTCCTCCCTCCGGTCCTGTCCTGCCATGGGGTTGTTTTGCTGCACAGCTCTTGGAGTTCCCACACTGTTTTGTCCTGCTTTGCTGCTGGTCACTCCATATTCTCTTTTGACCCCACAGCAACGTGGTGTGGGTTCAGCTCCCCTGTTTGTGGGAGCAGTGTCACCTCGCTGGAAGGTGGCCATCTGACTCTGGTGGCTCATCAGCCGTTAGGAGCTTGAGGGGGACGATTGGACCCTCTGAGTCTGGGTCCTGGCTCCTGGGCTGGCCCTACTGCCCTCTCCTCCGAGCAGCTCCCTGCAGGCATGGATCTGAGGCGGGGGTACCCCAGCCTCTC
>NW_010402278.1:992-7032 GCF_000710305.1 Buceros rhinoceros silvestris
GCATGGATCGGAGGCGGGGGTCCCCCAGCCTCTCCGGGCAGCCCAGCGGGCACGTGGCTGCTCCGGGGCCCCAGCATGAGTGAGGTCCTGGCCTTCGCTCTCCTCATCTCCAAGCGATCTCAGTTGCCATCGGCAGGAGGAATATGACCTTATCTTGTCATGAGCGCATTGTTTCCCGTCTGTGAGGCCTCCTCTTGATGTTAGGGAACCAATTAACAGTAACATTAAGCTTGTAGATAAGTGCCACATTAATAATGGAACAATCCCTTTTATTCTCTTTGGCTTCTTTCCTCACCGAGGTCAAGCGCCGCTGGGACCAGTGGGGGGGTTTGCCTTGGCTTTCAGATCCCGTGGCGTCTGTCCAGGAGCTCAGAGGAGCTGACATACGGCATGGCTGTGCTGGGGTCTGAGGTGTTCCTTGGTTAAAAGCCTAGTGATGCCTTGGAGGGTGGTTTAAAAGGCAAATGAAGAACCTCAAGGGTAGCAGTTAATGAGCTGGACATTTGAAGCGGGGTTAAAGGTGGAAAAAGTTGGGGAAAGGGTTCCACATGTGGGGTTGAATTAACGAAGTTGCCATAAAGAACAGTCATTATTTGCTAAATTTGGATTCTTTGACCTCGTGGGTAAAGCAAGACCAGTTTCCATCATCTTTTTAGATCTCCGGGAAGGTCACGGGCAGCACATTAATGAAGTAGTGAGATGATTTATTCATAACCAAGCAGATCAAAATCAGGGCAGGAGACGTGGAAAAGAACAAAACAACAGAAAAAACTCCTGAGAGGAAAGACTGAGTTGTGTTTTATCTCGGCATCCCTGAGCGCAGCGAGCTGGAGCCTTTTCCTCATCCTTAAATGCGGGAATGGGAGGAAGGGAGATAAAACGGGGCTGAATCATTTAATGTAGTCCAAGGTCTGCCAGGAGCGTGAGATGGAAGCGTTACGGGCAGGGCGGTGAGGAGGAAGGATGGTGCATGGTGGGGCTGACACAACCGTCCCGCTGTTTTCTGAATCGGTGGCTTTGGGACCTGGATGTTGCTGGGGAGGATCCGTGGGGATGTTTGGGAAGGGTTGTGACCTTCCCAACTGACTTCGGAGCAGCCAGACAATGCCCCACTGTGCGAGTGAACGATGCTACGTGTGTGGACAGGAGATTTCTTGCCATCTGGCTGCTCACGCACTCCCAAACACGGCTGTGGAGGCACGGAGAGGTGGGTCAGGGAGGTGAGGAGCTGGGGAAACACGGAGGAGGTTTTTCTGGAAGAAATAACCCTCCAATCTGCCGTAGAGCGAAGGGTCTGGTCCCTCCATAGAGCCGACGAGCGTTGGGCTGCTCTGTGAAGCAAGGAGTGGGGCTGGGTGTGCTGGGCACCCCTCCAGAACAGAGACAGGACATTCAGCCTGAAACGGGCAGGCACGGGGCTGCTCCTGTCCATGGCTCGCTGGTGTGAGTGTGGCACTGGGCCCCATAGGCTGTTTTTTGCTGGGTTTGCTGGTTGTTGCCAGTGCAGGAGTTAGAACCACCTGAGCACTCGGCTTCAGCTGTGAGATTGTGGTGCAAGAGGAAAGAAACACAGTTACATCGGTATTTTATGCTTTGCAATGACTGGTGGTGGCCACGGAGAGGAAGGGCAGGTTTGTAATCGCCTGGTGGAGGAGATTGGTTACCCCGTGCTCGGGCGGTTTTGACCCCCACATTCCAGCCCCTCTCGCTGGTGGTGGAAGGTTTTGCTGTGAGAAAGGTGCTCAACGAGCAAAAGCTGCTCAGGAACATCCCTGTTGTTGGAGGTGGGAGTTGGGTGCACCTCTGACTACACCTGCGTTTGCTTTGAGTGACCTTCAAAGATCCGCAATGCTTCCAGAAAAAGTCGGGAGACTCTGGGCTGGGTCTGGGGTGTTGCTCTGTAATATCACCCGCCCGTGCGGCCTGTGATGGACCTGAGGATTCTCCTCTCTGTTTCCTCGGCAGTCCCTGGAGGATAGTGGATGACTGTGGAGGCGCTTTCACGATGGGAGCCATAGGAGGTGGCATCTTCCAAGCTATCAAGGGGTTCAGAAACTCCCCTGTGGTAAGTGAAACCACCGCAGAGCTCACTCAGAGCCCACCCCGGGTCAGCTGGCCAGCACGGGGAGCAGAAATCCCTGCGCAGGGAGTGGCGGTGGTTAATTGATGGTTTCCATGTCATTAAACCAAGGGGCAGGGTGCATCTGGGGAGCAGCTCGGGGCCCAGAGGGGTTGAAGTTCTGCTCCCCCCATTTGACCTGACGGCAGCAGCGGGAGGCGGGTTCTGTCGACGTGTGAGGAGGCCTGGGCTTCTTCCTCTGGCCTACCCCTCCCCTACTTTTGGAAGGACTCAAATAAGAATCTTTTCCTCCCTCAGATTTATATGAGGGGATATTACTTCCTTGAATTAACCTCTTACCTCATTATTAACACAGCTGTTAACTGGGGTTTTTGGATGGATTTAGTTCTCTTCCTCAAAACCTGCCTTTAAATGTCCTCACTGGGCCACTCAAACCAATTTTGGACTCAAGTTGTGTTAACACCTGATAGCTGTAATCAATTTTTGTGTTTTAATGGAGTGATAAATACTGAAGGAGGTGTAAATGCTGTTTGTGTCAGCTCTTGCGGGGAGCTTAGAAACACATTGGCCCTGGGGTCAAATTTGCTGTGAAAATTGGCTGCAAAACTCCTCTCCTTCCACTGTTGTTTCTCTCGCAGGGCGTGAACCACCGGCTGCGGGGAAGCCTGACGGCGATTAAAACACGAGCTCCGCAACTGGGAGGTGATTGATTTGGGGTCGTGGTCGCCTCGGTGGATGCCCAAGTTGGGGAATAGATCGTGGTGATGCCCGCACTGCCTTTCAGTGGGGTTTGTTAGGGCAAGCGATGAGTAACCAGGGCTCTGCACTCGCTGAGGTGTGGAGGAAAGGATTGGTGTTCACAGGGTGATAAATGAGGGATGAGATTTGTTAGTATTTGGGTTTTATATCTTTGAACGGGCTCTGTGCGGAGCTGGCTGGAAGCCTGTGCCCTGAGCTCTGTTCCCTGAGCTAATGAGGCTTCGTTAGGGTGGAAGTTCCATTATAATCAGCGTTTGATGGGCTTCCTGACATTAATTATAAATAATTGAGGTTATTATCTCTAGGATGTGTGTGTGTGTAACACGTGCGTCACCGGGTGAGCTGAGAACGTCTCTCTGGGTTGGTTTTAACCTGTTTGCTTTGGAACGTACTGGCTGGTCTGCCCTCTCTGCACTGGTTCCTGTGGATGTTTTCCAGGGAGCTTTGCTGTCTGGGGAGGTCTCTTCTCCATGATCGACTGCAGCATGGTCAGAATGAGGGGGAAGGAAGACCCCTGGAATTCCATCACCAGCGGAGCCCTGACTGGAGCCATTTTAGCTGCAAGGAGTAAGAAATAGAGGAGGATTGAAAAACTTTGGTGTTCTGAATGTACTGTTACCATTGTTAGGGTGGAGCAACGTTCTGTGAGGCCCAAATTGAGATTTGCTTTCTCGGAGAATCCCAGACTGCGAGGTTGGCAGGGACCCCTGGGGATCACCCAGTCCAACCCCCTGCTCCAGCAGTTGCCCAGTTTTGTCTCCAGGCAGGTTTGGGATCACCAGAGCAGGAGACTCCTCAGCCTCTCTGGGCAGCCTGGGCCAGGGCTCTCAGCAGAGAAGTTTCTCCTCACGTTCAGGTGGAACTTCCCATGTTCCAGTTTGTCCCATTGCCCCTTGTCCTGTCGCTGGGCACCACTGGGCAGAGTCTGGCCCATCCTCCTGACCCCCCTTTAGCTATTGATGACACTGAGAAAGTCCCCTCTCAGGCTGCTCTACTCCAGCTGAACAGCCCCAGGGCTCTCAGCCTTTCCTCGGCACAGAGCTGCTCCAGCCCCTCCTCATCCTCACAGCCTCCTCTGGGCTCTCTCCACTAGCTCTCTGTCTCTCTTGAACTGGGAGCCCAGCATGGAGCCCAGCAGCGGGCCCAGCACTCCAGACGTGGCCTCACCAGGGCAGAGCAGAGGGCCAGGAGAACCTTCCTGACCTGCTGCTACGCTCTTCAGTCACCCAGTTGACAGATAATCTGACGCTTTTGTCCTGTGCTCACGGCAGTAAATAATTCTGCTCTCAGAGTTCCGGGGTTCCTTTGTTTCCTTCAGGAGGAGGGGGGGGCTGTTGCCCAGTAATTATCCTTTTATTGGTGATGCTGATGAGGCTTAATGGATGCAAAATGACAGCTCCTGAGTCTGCTCCTGGGAGGGATTATAACGAGAGGGCTGTGACGTGCACCAAAGATCTACAAAGCGTGGGGTTGTCTTTTTCTCTGTAGATGGGCCCGTTGCCATGGTCGGCTCCGCCGCGATGGGAGGGATTCTCCTCGCTTTGATCGAAGGAGCCGGCATCCTGCTAACGAGATTCGCCTCCACCCAGTTTCCCAATGGTGAGGAGCCGTCGGCACCGTAGTGCGAGGTGCAAGCAGGAGGGGTGGTGCTGGCAGCGAGCTGTGGCCTGTGCAGGACAGCCCCAGTGTAAACGTGGTCAGGATCAGTGATGCAGAGCAGACATTGCCAAGAGGGGCAGTGGTGGTTTTCAAAACTGCTGCAAGAGAGACAAGGAGCTGCTGGAGAGAGCCCAGCAGAGGCTGGACGATCAACTAGAAAGTCTCGTTATTGGCTCCATTGATTTTAGAGGGTATTTCTATTAATGTTTTATTATATTTATCTTCATGTTTTCACGTTTCCTGCTGTCAGCGGGAAGAATCTCTCTTTCAGTATTTATCGTTTCCCTTTTTCCCCCCTCGCCTTGTTCGCAGGCCCCCAGTTAACAGAGGACCCCTCCCAGTTGCAGCCCGCTCCCTTCAGCGACTACCGGCAATACCAGTGATGACCCTCGTCCTCCTGGTCCACGCTGTCCCCGAGCTGCAATTCCAACTGCTGGAGGATGGGCCGTGGTACATCTCCACCCCAGGGTAGTCTCACACAAACCCGAGAGTCTCTCAGACCTGGGAGGACCTTCAGCATTTCTCGGTGCGAAGCTGCGCAGGAGAACTTGGAGCAGTTGACAAATCTATTTATTCCCCATCGATGCCGTTGCTGTAACGTTCCCAAATACATGGAGGTTTAAGACAAGGACCAAAGGGAGTCTTGTCATCCTTTGGATACGGACTGAGAAGTCTTTGGAGTCTTCTCCGGGTCGTGGCGCTGACCGCGCACAGTGAATGCAGCTGGAATTTAGCCTCTTCCTGTTGGATTTAGGGGGCTGCACATATTTCAGCCTCCAGAAGTTCATCTACGCACAGTTTCACATTCCCAAAGCGAGTAGTGGTGGGAGAACGTGAAGCCGGTGAAATTTCCTCCCAACAATAGGTATTTTGCTGCTGTTCTTTGCTCCACGCTGCCCTCACGCAGCCCAAGTTCCGCTGTTGCAGCGGAACCTGCCCGGGGCTGCAGCCACCTCCACTCCCCCTGAACCCGTGGAGCTTCGAGCCCCTGGAGAGCAGCAAACTCCTTCTTCCTCAACTCAGCTGCTGCCCCTGGCACAGCCTCTTGCCTCTCAGCCTGGGTCCAGCCTTTAGCACAACTGAAACATCTGCTCCATGGTTTGGGTCTGAAACTCCAGCTGTGGAGGGATGTTCCCTCCTGCCAGCAGTTAAAAACTCATCCCTGGGGTTCACAGCAGGTCCTGCCACTGTTGGCTGGCAGCTCCTGATGGATTGTCCACACTCAAAGAGACTCTAATGTTGGCTGAGCTGCTCTGTGGCTTTTCTCTGCCCAGGAAGGAGTTTGCTCTCTGTGCTCTGTCAGAACCGTGGAGTAGGAGGAGGGGAGGGAAATAGCCCAGGAGGGGGTGAGAAGGAGAGAACAGGGATTGTACAAAGTGTGTGAGTGCTGGGTCCTGACTATCCTGAGGGACCTGGGGCGGTTGAGCCTGGAGCAAAGGAGGCTCCAGGGAGACCTTCTGGCTCTGACAGCTCCCTGACAGGAGGGTGCAGCGAGGGGGGGTCGGTCTCTGCTCCCCAGGAACAAGCGACAGGACGAGAGGA
>NW_010402278.1:7137-10068 GCF_000710305.1 Buceros rhinoceros silvestris
CCTCCAGTTGCCCCAGGGGAGGTTGAGGTTGTCCCTGAGGAGCCATTTCTGCCCCATTGGGGTTGTCCTGGCCTATCCCAG
Organism: Buceros rhinoceros silvestris; assembly: GCF_000710305.1. NCBI lineage: Eukaryota > Metazoa > Chordata > Aves > Bucerotiformes > Bucerotidae > Buceros > Buceros rhinoceros. The sequence continues at coordinate 7,219 of NW_010402278.1, forward strand.
GCTGCCCATGGCAGTGGTGGAGTCACCTTCCCTGGAGGGGTTTCCCAGCTGTGTGGAGGTGGACCTGAGGGACAGGGGACATTGTGTTAGCTCTTCCTTGCTGATGGCCCCTGCTCGGCCTCGCTGGTCACTCTCACACCAGGAGAAGCCTCAGTTTTGGGTGTCATACCTCACTCCTCACACCCCAGCCCTGCTGCAGCCCCTTTTTCTGCAGGAAGCTGGTGTCCCTCCTCATCCTCACCCATCCCCCCAGGGAAGGAAGGCAGCAGGTCCTGCTGGAGAAGGGTTTCCTGCCCCATTCCCACCCAAGTTTTCTGTGGTTTATTCCAGTCAGCTGACTGACCCCCAGAGCTCCTGGGGGTGCTCCAAGCACCCAGTTTCTTCTATACCCACCCAAAAAAAAAAGAGGCAGAGACCAGCAGTGTGACACTGAACTACTGACCTTTTTATTTCAATCAGCTACAGCAGCTCTACATCCCCCCCACCCACCGTCCTTCCGTCATGGCCACAGGGAGCCGAGGACACCGTGGCAGCTTCTTAAAGCTTAGTATTAAATATTAAATATTCTCTCCTTTCTGTTTACATTACTTTGTCAAGGAAAACAAACAAAAAAACAGACAATTAAAACTTAAGTTACATCAATCTGTGCCCTGGGCAGCAGCACCGGGGGCCTGGCGGCTCCGCTGTGGAGTCTCAGGGCCCTGGGCCCAGTTGCCCGCAACTCCGCTCGCCCCGCTGGGTGCAGGATGGGGCACTGGACCAAGAACAGGGGCCCCGGGGCAGCTAAAACACTGTCTGAAGGAGGCAGGGGCTGCCCCCAACCCCAGCACGGGGAGGGGCGTGAGGATTTGGTCGACGACTTTGCTAAAGGATTTTATCTGTTTTGTCTTAAAAAAAAAAACAACCCAAAACAAACACAAACCACCAACCCCAAACAGTTTTGAGTCTTCTTTTGATTTTAGCAAAGACGGTTTAAAAAGCACTTTGGAAGCGTGGACTAAAACCAGGCACTCTCAGAGCAGAGAGTCATCTGTGCATCCCCCTTCGAGTCCGTAGCGAAACTCCTGCAGGTTCGACACCCCGTAGAAGTGGACAAAGGCCGCAGCCACCACCAGCACGTGGAAGATCTGATGCGACTGGAACTGTAGGGAAGCAAAAAAGCCCTTTAGAGCAGACCAAAGGGGACAAAACAGTGCTGAAAACACCTCCTCCTCCTCACTGCCACCTGGGACTGGCCTCTGAGCTCCAGTTTTCCCCGTCCTCCCTCCCATGCGGCGTTTTTCACCCTGTACTTTGGCCTGTGCTGCTGCCACGTGTGGTAGGGCACACCAGGACATCCTCAGCCTCCTCCTCCTCTCGGCACCCTTGATCCCCCTTCCCAGCCCCAGAGCCGCTCACCCCGCACTCACCCAGATGTCGAACTTGCCCGGGAAGAAGCGCTCGGGGATGCGGGCAGCATAAAGCCCTGCACCCGTGATGTACATGACGGCCATGAGGAAGAACCAGCCCATCTGGCCGACGGTGGTGGCTTTCACGAAGCCCTCGGCAATGGTGAAGTGCATGGTGGGCACCACCCCGCTGAGCCCCAGCCCCAGGAAGACGCCTGCGGCAGGAGGAGAGATCAGCAATGGGGAGGGCACTGCTGCTCCCCTGCGCCCTCAGGGAGGCACCAGTGGCTATGGGAACGGCACCTTCCGGCCCTTGAGATCCCACCAAAACCCTGTGAGTGCGAGGAACGAACGCAGCCCCCTGGCCCCCCCTCTGAGGAGAGGCTTTGCCAGAGCCATTTGTCCAGTGACACCCTTGGGAGCTCAAGGGGAAAGTGCTAATTAACAGCACTGAAATTTTCAGCTCCTTAATTAGTTCAGCAGAGAGCGCTCACTGCCTCCCCAGGAGGTTCCTCGGCACTTGGCCAGGGCGAGACAAGTCGCGGGCCCGTGGCCTCCAGGAAGGCCGGTACGTGCCAGCACGTTGCTGGCTGGGGACAGGTGAGGGAACTTCCTCCTCCTCGGCTGCGGTTCATGCTGCCACAGCGCTTCCAGGACCAGCCACCATGCCCAGGGCTACTTTCGAACGTTACCTGTCAAAGCTCGGGCTGCCGAGCGGAGCTCAGGCCCTGCTCAGCACAGGATCTAAATCCCTGACACGGCGAGAGGAGGAAGGAAACTCCCTGCTGGGAGCTGCTGCTTTGAGGGGATGGATTTTGTAGGTGCTGAGAGCTTTGTCCAGACAGGAGGAGCCACCCCACAGCGGGACCGTCCCAACGCACCGCCCCAAAGCCCTCCCGATGCTGGGGACTCGGTGTGATGGCTCTTACCTGCTCTGGTCTGCCTGTGCTTGGGGGTGGCGAAGCGGTCCCACTGCGCAACGATGATGGCGGAGATGCCCAAGACGCAGACGATGGAGAGGTAGATGAGTCTTGGCTGCGGGGAGCAGTAGAACGAGTAGTAGAGCCACGGGACGAAGCTCCCCATGATCAGCAGTGCAATTCCTGAATAGTCCAACCTGCGGCCGGGGGCAACGACAGGGAGTGACGGGCAAGCCCCCAAACCACGCCCCCACCTTCTGTCCCCATGGGAAGGGTGTGTGGAGCCAGCCACAGCCCTGCAGGGGAAGCGGCGTGGGGAGCACTGGGGTTCCATCAGCACGCTGGGGAGCAGGAGGAAGGGCTGGGGCATGGAGCCAGCTCCCAGGCATGCTGGTGGAGCTCAGCAGGAGGGGAGGGTGAGCAGGAGACGAGTCCCAGCGCAGACGGGTGTGACTGTTCTCCGCCACAAAGCGCTTTCGATCCATCAGTCAATGGAGGAACTGAAACGCAGCCGCCTGCGTTACCCACCAGCTGCGGCCGCA
>NW_010402278.1:10228-11509 GCF_000710305.1 Buceros rhinoceros silvestris
CCTGTCCTGCCACGGGCACTGTTCGCTCTGCAGACATGAGCCAGCTGTGTCGCGGGGGTCTGCGTGAAGGGGACGGGCACATCTCCCTGACAGACCCGTCTCCGTGCGAGCTCGTAGCCGTGAGCCCGGCTCCTGCTCCACCCATGCCACGGAGGCGGCGGCGCTCAGCTCTGAGCGCTGCCCGCACGCAGGCCCTGGAGAGGGGCCAGCTGCTGCCCAGGCTCCCCACTTTGCTGGGAATCCTCTTTGATTTCTTTCTTTCCATTTGGTTCTAGTCCAAACTGGATCCCAGCCAGTTTTTGAAAGCATCCAGGAAGCTGCCAAACCACTGCGTGCCTGCGAGACCCCTCCTCACTCCCTGCCACGGGGGGCAGGACGGCGGCTCCCTTTGGAGCAGCTTCCCAGGGTCTCCATCTTCACCAGGCACCTGAACTGGTGGATTTAAGGTGTTCAGGGCCGGGGCAGAGCCCTCCAGGACTCAGCCATGGCTCCCCCTCAGCCCCACACTGGATTCGGGGAACATTCCCTTCCCCTCAAGATAAAACATTGGGGGCAACAACTCCAACCCCTCCTACAAGCCCCCAGTCGCGCGGGTGCCGACTTACTTCGAAAAAGTCCGCGAGACCTTCTCCGAGTGACAATAGACAGTGTGGAAAAGCCAGGAGAAACTGAGGCACAGCACCGCTCCCAGGAAGAACATCCCGAACACCACCTTCTCCTGGAGAGGAGCCATGAAGTACATGTTGGGCCGCAGCATGGTCAGGATCCCCAGGCAGAGGAACAAAACGAAGCCTGTGGGGAAACGCACCGAGAGGGCGAGTCAGGCAGGAGAGAGGACGAGTTCAGGCAGAAGGAATGCGGCCCCGGCCGGGAGGTGCGGTGGGCCGTTAGCTGAGGCTGCCCCCTGGGCAGGGGCAGGGCAAGAGCTGCTGACCAGCCCTGGGTTTCAGCGGGAAGCGCTCTGGGGCTTCCCCGTCCTGCCTAGGACACGTTTCTCCATCCCCTCCTGGACAGTCACTGAGCACAGCCCTGGGGCCCCGCTGCGAGGACGTGCCCTGGTCTCCCTTCACCCATGGGGCTCCAGGAGCTCTTGGGCACCTCTCAGGACCAGGCAGGGCTGTGCCAGCCTCAAAGGGAAGCCCCGGGCAAGGAGAAGGCCCAGCACCCAGCACGTCCCTGGTTGCGAGAGCCCACCCGCAGCCCCAGGGCTCCCAACCCCCCCAGTCACCTAACAAGTGCGTCCAGATGTTGCCCGTCTCGGTGTGTATCCGGAAGATGCTC
>NW_010402279.1:0-395 GCF_000710305.1 Buceros rhinoceros silvestris
CCTCCCCCCGCTGTCCTGGCAGACCCTGTCCTTCTCCCTTCCTGCCATCCCGCCGAAGGGACCGTGCTCCGTTCCTGGTGCGCGGGCACCCAACGCATGCAGCGAGCGGTTACGAGGGCTCATGCACGGTGGGTTAGTTGGTTACGTGGTCTTTGCCGCCAGCTGCAAGACTGCTGACACCCCGGGCTGGCGTGCAGAGCTCCTCCGGCTCTCTCGGGGCCAGCAGGGGAACCCCAAATCAGCCCCTGCCTCGTGGTGGCAGGGATGAGAGCTCCTGGGGTTCACGCTGAGCATCCCTGCCAGGCTTGCCGTGGACCCCGGTACGAGCGGTAACGCCGGGGTGGCCCCGGCTGGGGCCGCCCTGCCCGCAGGCTCAGTGGTCCCCACCTGCCCCA
>NW_010402279.1:519-952 GCF_000710305.1 Buceros rhinoceros silvestris
CCCCCCCGGCCCCGGCGCCCCCCCCCGCCCCCACCAGCCTCTCCCCAGTGGGGCCACGATGGCCACGTGCCTGGTCCAGCAGCTTCTCCACCACCAGTGGCTCTGCTTTGGCTCCTCACATTGTAGTAAGTCTCTGGGTCCCACCCCCACAGCTGCACATCTCCTGTCCCACCCGCATCAGACCTCGCTGCCCCTCGGGTCCCCGAGCAGCACACCCAAAGCTGGCTGGTACGGAGCCAACTTCCCCCAGCCTGGCAGCAAGGTGATGCTTCCAACCGAGAAGCCCGCTGGGGGCTGGGCCCCCCAGGGCATCACGGGCATCACCGCGGGCACGGGAGAGCCCCCGGGGTTGGGTTCTGTGCCCAGCAGCCCAGCACTGGGGCTGAGCACCCTTTCCATCCACAGCAGGCAGGGCTGCAGGACAGCCTCCAGC
>NW_010402279.1:1057-2050 GCF_000710305.1 Buceros rhinoceros silvestris
TGAGCACCCTTTCCATCCACAGCAGGCAGGGATGCAGGACAGCCTCCAGCATCCCTGGGGAGCCTGGCTGCAGGCAGAGGTCCCCAGGACAGCAGGTCCCTGCCATGGGACGCATCAGCGTGGCCCCTGACAGCGCTGGTGAGGCCAGGAGGCAGATGAGCAGTGTCCAACGAAGCGTAGTGCTGGTGCTTACCTATTAAACACTCGCTGCCTTGTTGCCTCCATCCCGGGCAGCACACGAGCACTGAGGAGCTGCAGGGGGGCAAAAAAAGCACCACAAATGGTTACAATCCTCAGAAAGCCCCAGAAGTTCCCCCAAACCCACTAGGAGCACTGATGTGATGTGAGACGTCCCACTCCCGGTCAGCTGAACCCTGGCTGGGGCTGCTGCGTCCCTGTCGGGTGAGGAGAGCTGGTGGCTCTTCCTCCACCACGCAGGGAGCACAGGTCTGGGGAGGCTCGAGATGCGCCCCCAGCCAGCCGAGGCGACGCCGGGAGCGAAGGCAGAACCAGTCCCTCCCGTTAATCAGGAGCGATGAAACAACCAAAGTCACATTTGCAGCCGCTATTGTCCTAAAAAATCCCACAGATCCCTCAAAGCCGGAAAAAAGCTCTAAATGTCCCTGGGGAAAATCCAGCTCCCGGAATGGGATGGGACGGCACGGTGCCTGCAGCCGGACACCCGCTGCTGGAACCACCCGGGGTGGGGGGAACCCTGGACCTCCCCACCCTGGAGGGTGCTGCGGCGAGTGGGGTCGGATGTGCCTGCACCGCCAGCGTCCCCACGCTGCTCTCCTCTGCCTGCCAGCACCCCAGGCAGCACCAGCAACCCCACCATGGGCAGAGGGGCAGCCTGTCCCCGCCCCGGGCTCAGCCCTGCCCTGCTGAGGGACCCATGTCCCCACTCTGGCAGCCACAGAAAGACTGAACGTGACTAAACCCCAGGTTCGCTGCTCCGTGGGTCCCAAAGGCAGGCTGGAACCACCCCGCCGG
>NW_010402279.1:2268-2569 GCF_000710305.1 Buceros rhinoceros silvestris
CCCGCTGGGATGGCCAGCTCCTGGGAGACACCCCCCAGGGGAGGAGCTGGGTGATGCCAGCTGCGGGCTGGGCTGTGTCCCTGAGCCCTTGGGTGTCCTGGAGTGCCACCACCTCCACCGAGCACCATGATCATCAGCCAAAGCACCTTTGGCACAAGCTTGACCTCCGCTGGGGTCTCAGACCCCCTCAGTGGCTCAGCCAGAGCTGCCCGGCTCCCTGCTGGGATGGGACATGTGGGGACACCCCACCCACACTTCTTCAGTGACCCCCCCAACCCACTGGGGGCTCACACTGCTGCAA
>NW_010402279.1:2699-3466 GCF_000710305.1 Buceros rhinoceros silvestris
CCCCCCCAACCCACTGGGGGCTCACCATGCTGCAACACAGCCGTGGCGAACGCGCTCCCCATGCCGTGATGCTCCTGGAACCCCCCGGGGTGGGTGGGGACCCTGTTCATCCCTGGGGTGACCCAGCAGTCCCTGGGGTGACCTGCACTGCCCGCTCCCTGCTGGCGACGGGAGCGATGCTGGAGGGTTACAAACGGCGTGAGTGGACGCTGCAGTCAAGGAAAACTTCCCCCGGGCTGGTCTGGCGGCGCGGCTTGGAATGCATTTTGCTTTTTCGTTCTTTCTTTTTTTTTTTTTCCTTTTCCTCTTTATATGGTGACCTGCACTGCCCGCTCCCTGCTGGCGACGGGAGCGATGCTGGAGGGTTACAAACGGCGTGAGTGGACGCTGCAGTCAAGGAAAACTTCCCCCGGGCTGGTCTGGCGGCGCGGCTTGGAATGCATTTTGCTTTTTCGTTCTTTCTTTTTTTTTTTTTCCTTTTCCTCTTTATATGTAAACTTTGGGAAGACTTCGGGAGCAGTTTCCATTAAACTATTCCAAAATCTGGCAGTGGCACTGGAACCCTTAGAATAAATTCCACCTCAAATAGGTTTTATTGTGCTCCAGGTTTCCCCTGCTGTTTTTCACTGTGAGTGCATGTAAAATATTATGTGTTATTCTTTGTTTAGTGTCACTAGTGCCACTAACAGTCACCCCATACAGGAATTCCAATTGGCTGGTCCTGGGGGCAAAAAACACTGAAGCTTGTACCTGACATGCTTTCACGG
>NW_010402279.1:3531-3754 GCF_000710305.1 Buceros rhinoceros silvestris
CCTACCCCTCGGCAGGCAGCACCCGCACAGTCGGGCCGGGAGCACCATGTCCCCCGTTTTCGTGGTGGACGGTGAAAAATTGGAAAGGAGGCAGAAAAAGAACCACAAAAATGATTCGAGGCCTGGAAAAAATGCCTTGCAGCCGGAGCCCAAAATAGCTGCATCTCTGCAGCTCGTTGAAGTGGTTGCGATCGCGGCAGGGACCCCGGGGGGGGGGGTCGCG
>NW_010402280.1:0-275 GCF_000710305.1 Buceros rhinoceros silvestris
CCAGTGGAGGAGGTTCGGGGGCTGCAGCCCCCCAGGCAGGGTGTCGCAGGGGGGTTCCCAGCCCCGTCTCTCGTTTCTGACACATTCCAGATGTCTGAGGGTGTGAGTTCTGCCATCCCAGGGCTGTGCCCACAGCCAAAGCCCTCCTGGGGGTTGTGCCACTGCCCATCAGCCTGGCATCCCGAGGGTCAAGCAGCTGCCAAACCTCTGGGTGAGTTTTGGGGCCAGGCTTGTGCTGGGAGTGGGGTTTGGACCCCTGTGGCCATCCTTGCCCT
>NW_010402280.1:562-941 GCF_000710305.1 Buceros rhinoceros silvestris
CATGTCACCAGGGTGGCAGCAGACGGGCACCCAACGCCAAGCCCCCGCAGCGGGCAGTCGAGGGGGAACGTGCTGAGGGTGGTGCAAGGGGTCGCTGCCCGGCACCACCTGGCCACAGAGATCCGTACGGATGGACCCCGGGATGACAGATGGGTAGAGACAGGGGCTTCACCAACATCCAGCCGTGGTGAGGATATGAAAAAGGAGGCGGCGCCGCCAATAACGGGCACTGGATGTTCTTACACTTCTGGAGAAGTAGCTGATCTGGGAAGGGAAGCAATCCCGGGAAGGAGGAAACCCATCGCAGAGGAGGTGGCCCGAGGGGAGGCGCGGACGGGACTGGCTGCTGGGTGTCTCCAGCAGCAGTTTGCTCGATTCC
>NW_010402280.1:1221-1435 GCF_000710305.1 Buceros rhinoceros silvestris
GCACGAGCTCGGGGTTGTGAGGATCCCCAGCTGTCTGCCGGCACACTGAGGGTGGGATGGGATTTTGCTGGGAGAGTTGTGAGGTAACTGGAGCAGAGTGAGTAATTCTCACCCGAGCCGTCTCCTTTCTCCACGCGCAGAGTAGCCAGAAGTGGTTGGTGGCTCCTCCTGGCTCATTCACCAGGAGACACCCAGTGAACTGCCTCGTTCAGCG
>NW_010402281.1:0-5585 GCF_000710305.1 Buceros rhinoceros silvestris
CAGGAATGGTGGTCAGCAAGGCACCTCAGCAGGGGCGGGCAGGAGCAGGCCTGAGGAGGGTAGCTCTGGTAGCCCCACGCACCCCTCCCAATGCGTTTGCCGGTGCTGGCTGCCGGTCGGAGCAGGCAGGGGGAGAACGCGGTTGGTGTTTTCCCAGGCTGCCCAGCTTGCGTAGGCTGTGAAAACACGGCATAGTGATTGAACCGAATCCTTGTAGGCACTCAAAGCCCGGCTCTGACCTTGGCTGGAAGAGCTGTTTACCTTTCATCATCGGACCAGTCCGCCCCAGCATACGAAACTCTAGTCACCTTATCATAATGGCAACCTAAAACCGTATGGGGAATAATTTTCAAATCTGCTACAGAGAAATTTGAAGGAAATCCTTTCTTCCCTGGTAACCGCTGCTAACAACACTTCAAACGCATCCCCGCTGTTAAATGGCCCCCGAGGAAATAAGCTGCTGTTTCCATGTTTACTTTACCTTGGTGCAGCAGAGAGGGATTGGTTTAGTGCAAAATTAGAAATTGCAGTAGTAAGACAAAGCAAAAAGACTGGCTGGGAACGTTTTGGCACAGTGCCATTATTATATCCACTGTAGGAGCGCTGCAGCTGGAACAAGGGAAGCGTCAAGGAAAAACAAGTCAGGAGGCTGGCAGCTGTGAGTTAGTGTCTTCACACCTCTCATAAAGTGGAAACATTTTGCATCATGCCTTTCTTTCCTAGGTAAAATATATTTCTTATTTCAGAGAACATTCTACTGAGAGGAGATGGCTGGTTCAAGCACACTGCCTTATCTGCCTAGTCCGTAAACATGATGATAAATTACGTGAGGAAGTGTTTGGGGACGACCTAAAAACATTTGAATGACATCCCCCACACATATTTTATTGTTACTTAGGATATCGTCTCTGTGTGCACATTTTACAACCGTAATTTGAATAAACTGAAAAATTGCAAGTCTTTAGGTGGTCGGGTGAGTTTACATTTAATAAAACTACTGAGTGGAAAAGCAGTTAAATTACAGTACTTTTCTAAAATTATCCCTCTTTGTCTATGTATCTGTATTGTGATTCCTCTTACCTTTATTGTATGGTTGGAGTTTCATGTCTATCCTCTCACTTTCCACAGAAGAAAAAGCAAGGCAAATAATACACATTTCCATCTATATCTGCTGAACAAAACTTACAGTGCATACGTGTGTGTTTGGATATATGCAATTTGAAATAAATAGAAGTGTCATTATCATATTGTTCAAAGCCAAGCTGATTCTTCTCAGTCTCCTACTGATTTAAACACTGTAACTGGTGCTTAGTTTATGCTGGCTGGCTGCCAGGCGAAAGCAATTATGTGCAATAATAGCAAAATTAAGAGGTGAGTGTTGCTGTTTTACAGCAGGACATGGCAGAACCCATTTCCTTCTGCCAGCTGTATCTTGATTACACACACAGTCACACAAGCTCACAGCGTACTCGCTCTTACATATGCACGCACGCTCTTGTTGTCGTTTGCTGTCTTTCCTGTGGGTTTTAGCTTGAGGTTACTGAAACCAGAAAAGAGGAAGAGTATAGACCACGACATTTGAAAGCAAATGAGAATAAAGCTCTCACTTTGTGGAGAAGGAAAGAAAAAATGAAAAAGGAGCAAAACAAAAACCATACCCCAGTAATTGTTCTGACTGTGATAATACTTTGTTTTTCTCCCCCGGCAGGTGTCCTAGTGGTAAATGTTACATGGAGGAACAAGACTTACGTGGGAACACTACTGGACTGCACAAAGCATGACTGGGCCCCTCCTAGGTAGGCAATTGTTCTGAGTCTGGTTTTCCTCTGCTGTATTTTCACCCCCAACCTCTGTCAAGAGATTGTACGGAGATTGATAAAAAACAACTAGTTGTAATTGAAAACATGCATCAGTGAAACAAGTAATTCTCTGTTCCACACTGAAATGTGGGGTGGGATTTTTTATTTCTTTTTGGTTCGTGTTTTTGAGAAGGAAGGGGGAAATAGGTGGGATTCAGTTACAGGACAATTAATATAAAAATGCATTTCTGTAAGTTTGGAAATTTCTTCTCTCCAGTTAGGTGGTCTTGTTCTTATCTTTTTTGCCCCTTTTTAATGACTCCCTTTGAGACTTTAACAGGAGGTTATCTTTCCTTAAGATGTATGAAGGTTCTGTTATGGGAAGTGGTGGTGTTTTGGCAGTTACTCAGTTCACAGCTCTGCTGATGAGATCTGTTATTGTTTATACAGGTTTTGTGAATCGCCAACAAGTGACCTGGAAATGCGTGGAGGACGGGGCAGGGGGAAGCGGGCAAGGTCCGCTGCAGCTGCAGCTGTACCTGGGAATGATGCAAGTTTTGCTGAGTCCAGAGGACTTCAGAATAAGAATCGAGGTGGTGCCAATGGGAAGGGGAGGAGGGGCAGCCTTAACTCAAGTGGGCGCAGGACACCCCCAAACTGTGCCATGGATGAGGTCAAAGCCAGCCCTTCATCCACAAACAAGAGGAAGACTAAGCCTCCAATGGAGCTAGATTTGAATTCCAGTTCGGAGGACAATAAATCAGGAAAACGTGTTCGTACTAACTCTAGAAGCACTCCCACCACCCCACAGGGGAAACTCGAGACTACTTTTTTGGACCAGGGCTGCTCTTCTCCAGTGCTGATTGACTGTCCTCACCCCAACTGCAACAAAAAGTACAAGCACATTAATGGACTACGATACCATCAGGCGCATGCACATTTAGACCCAGAAAACAAACTGGAGTTTGAGCCTGACAGTGAAGACAAAATTTCAGACTGTGAGGAGGCAATGAGTAATGTGGCACTTGAATGCAGTGAGCCAAGCACAAATCTGCCAGGCTTTGATTCACTAAAAGCACCAACATCTCCTTCCTCCATTGCTACCCCAGTGACCTCCAAGGGAAAAAGGGAGCTGACCAGCAATGGTCCCGGTTCAGTTATCGGTTCCAAAACGGGCAAAAATTCTGGCAAAAAGAAGGGTCTGAACAGTGAATTGAACAGCCTTCCGGTAATTTCTAATATGGCAACAACACTGGATAATTGCTCAGTAGCAGATGGCAATTTGCAAACTGAAATGCCAAAATTGGAGGCTGAAGGGTTAATTGACAAGAAGAGTTTGGGTGATAAAGGTAAGAAAGCAAACAATTGCAAAGTGGATAAAAACCTTTCCAAACTGAAAACAGCCAGGCCCATTGCCCCAGCGCCAGCACCGACTCCTCCCCAATTAATAGCTATACCTACTACAGCCTTTACAACCACCACTACAGGGACAATACCAGGACTGCCCTCTCTAACAACTGCTATTGTTCAGGCTACACCAAAGAGCCCTCCGCTAAAACCTATTCAACCAAAGCCCACAATTATGGGAGAGCCAAGCACTGTAAACCCAGCTCTCACATCACTCAAAGACAAAAAGAAAAAGGAGAAGCGAAAGCTGAAGGACAAAGAAAGCAAAGAGACAGGAAGCCCCAAGATGGATTCTAAGCTGGGAAAGCTGGAGGATTCAAAAGGGTCTGGGAAAGACTTATCTGGACATTTTTTAAAGGACCATCTCAACAAGAATGAAGTGCTAGCTAATGGACTGTCAGAGTCTCAAGAGAGCAGGATGGCAAGTATTAAGGCTGAAGCTGATAAGGTTTACACGTTCACAGACAATGCGCCCAGCCCTTCCATAGGGAGTGCCTCCAGGATGGAATGCAGCACTTTGGTGAATGGACAATCTGCCATGGCGCCACTGCATGTGTTGACACAAAACGGTGCAGATAGCACGGCCGCTAAAACCAACAGCCCTGCTTACTCGGATATTTCTGATGCAGCTGATGATGGTGGCTCTGACAGCAGGTCAGAGGGGATGAGGTCAAAGGCCAGCTCTCCGTCGGCTGTTATTTCTAATAAGGACGGTGTTGTAAAAGGACGTTCTTCAACCACAGCACAATCGGTTCAGGCAAAAGAGTCCCATTCTCCCTATTACCATGGCTACGATCCTTATTATTCCCCAAGTTACATGCACTCTGGACAGGTCAGTACCCCAGCAACTGGGAACAGCGGTACCCCACAGGGACTAAAGATCAAAAAAGAGGCTGAGGAAGAGGCTGAAAAGAAAGAGAAGGCAGAACAGTCAGATGCCAAGAAAAGTGAAAGCACGTCCTCAAATTTGCAGCCACAACATCAGTCAGTAATAACGCAAAGACACCCTGCACTTGCTCAGTCACTTTATTATGGACAGTATGCCTACGGGCTCTATATGGACCAAAAGTCCTTAATGGCCTCTAACCCTGCTTACAGGCAGCAGTATGAAAAATACTATGAGGACCAGAGACTAGCAGAACAGAAAATGGGACAGACTGGGAGGGACTGTGAAAGGAAGAATGACCTCCCCTTGAAGGAGATTGGGAAGGATGACAACAAGCAGAAGAATATTCCATCTGCCACTATTTCAAAGGCCCCTTCAACTCCAGAGTCAAGCAAAAATAATGCTAAAATAGGGTCATCAGTCCCTAACAAAGGCGAGGAGACAAGCAAATCACAGATTCTTCCCAATCACCAGCAGCAGCTTCAGTCTGACAGTTTCAAAGCCAAACAAATGGAAAACCACCAGCTTATAAAAGAGGCTGTTGAGATGAAATCTGTAATGGACTCCATGAAGCAAACAGGAGTGGATCCAACCACAAGATTTAAACAGGTGAGAACACAGGAAATGGGACAAGCATGTCTTGATTTGTGCTTAAGTCTTGTGAGATTTTTTCTCTGATTCTGCTATGTCCTTTTACCTTTGTAGCCAAACAAGCTCCGACATCCTTTTTTCTTGCTGGGTAGTACTGTAGTCTGTGAATAGACCAACAGACCTTTCAGTTGAGCTGTTTGAAAAGAAGGGAAAAAAATAAAAAGATCTAGCAAGGTGGTGACAGAACCTGGGTTTAAGATATGAATAGACTTGTTTTAAATTATATGCATGAATAAAATAGATTTCTTTTTTAGATTTAAAAACGTAAGCAATTTGCAGTTCAGAAATTACAAGTTTCAAGCCAAATAAGCAGCTTTCGTTGTGAGAGGACTTCAAGTAGATTTGAAACATGATTTGAAGTGGGTTTTTTGTTGAATAACAGTTGGCATTTACTAAAGATGGGTGAGCTGGTTCTTTGAAGAGTTGGCTTGAAGCTCAGCTCTTTATCTTAACCCAAGGTGACCTTTTTGAAGCAGTTAAGTTCCCCTTCTCTCCTCAACCAACCTCAAGCCCCTACAGACCTACACAATGGATGAAATCCTCACTCCATGAAAGCCGGCGATAGGTTTGTCATTGATTTCAGTGGAACCAGAATTTCATCTGGTGGCTTTGGGCTGACCTTCCTAGATGTCACATTGTCTTCATTTGAGGCAATGCGACTGCTTCTGTGCTCTGAACCGGAGCCTCAATGCTTGCTGCTTTCATGTTCTGGTGTATGGTACATCCCAGACTTCACCCTTACAGACTGTCTTTCAAGATAGAGTGAGGTCAGGTGAGTGGGAGTGCAGGAGCTCTAAAGGAAGTGGAATGGTGCAGCCCCAAGTAGGAGGAAGATATCTGCT
>NW_010402281.1:5696-11338 GCF_000710305.1 Buceros rhinoceros silvestris
TGTCCAAGGATGTAGTGACGTGCTTATGTTTCTGTTTCCTGTGCCCTAAATGTGTATCAATTTGATATGAAGTTTACAGTTAGCTCTTGTGTATCCTGTATTAGGAGGAAAAGCCTTCCTGTTACTGCTCAGTACTGATTTGGTGTAGTCTTGTGAAGAATTTATCTACCTAATTCCATAACATGTTTACAAACTGGCCTATGTAATGTATTATGGAAAAATGTATTTATGATATCGTCTATATGTTCTTTAAACCATGTGGTCCTGATCCTGTCAATACTTACCCATGTGTAATTTTACAAACTTGAAATAAGACTGATAGCTGAAGAAGTCTGCCTTAATGTCTGACTTCCACTGATTCCTGAATGTTTGTACTATCAGAGGCAGCATTAGCATCTTTCCAGCTAGATCAGTTTTTCAGGTTCATTGTTCCAGGTAATCTGGCATATTGTTAGGCAGCTTTAATTTTGTGGTTCAGAGATATTTTTTTGCTCTCTAGTGGGAAAATCTAACTGAGGGCTTTAATTAAAATGTTTTATGAATAGCATGGTCTCAGAACTTTGATACAATGCATATGTATTTTGTGATTAAACTAGTTAAAGGCATGAAGAAGAATATAAGATGAAGCAATTGAATTAAATTTTGATAATAGTCTCTTGCTCCTTCATGGGAATATTGGTGTGACTTCGAGCTCAAGGCACTCTCTAGCAGGCAAACCTCTCCTCTATGTAATAGGGATATGTTACTAAAACAGCTATTAAAAATACATTAACTGAAGTATGGGAAATATCAATAACAATCTTATTTCAACATGTAAGTTCAGAACAAATTTTTTTTTCTCCTCCATATAAGGATCCAGATTCACGAACATGGCATCATTATGTCTATCAGCCCAAATACCTTGATCAGCAAAAATCAGAAGAACTTGATCGTGAGAAAAAGTTAAAAGAAGACAGCCCTAGAAAAACACCTAACAAGGAAAGTTCCCTGCCTAACCTTCCTGTCTCATTAGCAAGCATTAAAGAGGAGCCTAAAGAGGTCAAGCGTTCTGATTCTCAATCAGTGGATGAGAGCAAGATAAAAAATGATGATCGAAAGACTCCTGTAAATTGGAAAGACTCTCGGGGTGCTAGAGTAGCAGTTTCCTCACCAATGAGTCAGCATCAGTCATATATCCAGTACTTGCATGCTTATCCTTATCCACAGATGTACGATCCCAACCATCCAGCCTATCGCGCAGTCTCTCCTGTCCTAATGCACAGCTACCCTGGTATGTATTCTGAAATTTGCCTTGCACACTAGTTAAGATTTACACTCTGGAAGTGCAGTAAAGTCTGTATTTTAATATTTCTGTTAGTAGCTGGGATAAATTAGAAGATTCGTGGGTGACATTTGTTTTGCTTGTTCTTCCACCAGGGAAAGTTCTGTAGGTGAAACTGATTTAATACAAGATGTTCCTTTTATGAACTGTCACAGTTTCCAGCTACAGTTTTCTCAACCCTTGACAGTCTGCTATTGCTGTTAGACTGACAGATATTTTATTGCCTATAAAAATATTCTGAGCACTTACTGTCAGAACCATTATAGTTACTATTCCTTTCACTTAAAGAGGTCCCATAAATGTCTGAAATGGCGATCAGCTCAACCCTCTTTATAACCTCCATTCATCAGGGTAAATTAGGTGAAGAAATTGAAGAGCAAAGATGCTATTTGATAGTCATATGACCCATTTTTGATGTTATCCTCTGTCCTGGCCTCCTCTCCTCCCACCTTGATACAACCAAAATGTAAAAACAGTCACTTGATGTGGTTATTCATTGTTTATCTGCAGGGGCCTATCTCTCTCCAGGATTTCATTATCCAGTTTACGGGAAGATGTCAGGGAGGGAAGAGGCGGAGAAAGTCAATACCAGTCCAAGCATCAATGTGAAATCAACCACTGAGTCCAAAGCACTGGATTTGCTCCAGCAGCATGCCAACCAGTATCGCAGCAAGTCCCCTGTTGTAAGGCTTCATCTGTTGTTACTGAAGAGTGATACAAACAGAGAATGGTAGAAGACATAATTTTAAAAGGCACACAATGTGGCATTGAGTTCTGAATGCATGATTCTTCTGTATAGTTTATATAGTTACTGCTTAAAACAAAAGTAATTTATAGTCAGGATGCTTCTGTGGCATAAACTGGAAGCAACACGTGTACCACCACAGTTCTGTGCTCAAAGCCTTCCTTCCTTAAATGAATGAACTTTAGAAACATCATTTCAGAGGTGCCCACTCCTGATGCACAGTTTATTGTAGTTAAACAGGAGGCTTCTGTTTGGAAACAGATAACGAAGTGAGAAGCTGTGCTATGGGATTTGGTAATATCCCCTCCCTGTATTTGCCAAGAAGCTACATCTTCCAAGTAGCAGATTATCAGCCCTCATTTCTGAAGATTTCCACATTGACACCACAAATACTGTTAGTTTGCTTTCAGTTAAATTGGTACTTGTTTTAATTGTGAGCAAGTCACCACTCTGATTCTGTTTTTAAAAGGGCTTTCTTGCTATTTAGGCAGGCCTGATACCCAGAGTGCATTAAACAGGGCTGAGGATTCATTTACATCAGGTCTCAACAGCTCAGCTAGGTGGTTCAAGCACTGGCAAGTCAACCAAGCTTCACGGAGCTCAAAACTGGAAGTCATCATGGCGCCTTCAAGCTGCAGTGCATTGCCTCAAAATCTCTGTGCCTTGGAAAATCTTCCATTAGCCAGATACATCAGCTTTAGATTAGAAAAAGGGTAAATAATCCAGTAGAGATCCTTCTTCTTCTGAAAAAATCAGCTTCATCATTTGAATTCAGAAGGTTGCCAGGTAATAGTAAATGTGGTTTTGTTGTGATTTTGTCCCTTTTAAAATTTTCACATCCGTTTTCTTTCACTTTCTGTTACTAGCCTGTGGAAAAATCAGCAGCTGAGCGTGAACGGGAGGCAGAACGGGAACGAGACCGTCATTCTCCTTTTAGCCAGCGGCATCTGCATACACACCATCACACACATGTTGGAATGGGTTACCCCCTTATACCTGGACAATATGACCCATTTCAAGGTGAGCAGAAGATTTCCAGTGGTAGGATTAGCTTGCCTCAAGGAGCTGCAGATCATACCTACGTGAAGCATTTTGAGTAGAGATCCTCTTGTTAAATCACAAGTGCTTTTCTTTAAGGAAGGAGGCTTGGAAATTCATGGCATGGACTAAGAGCAAATGAATAGATTCATGCCTGGGAAATACCAAGTTTTGTTGCCAAAACTGGGTGTTCAGGCATTTATTAAAGATGTACCAGTTAGGCAGTTGTTCACGTGAATGTTTTGATTCCTACCGCAAAGTGACATTAACTGGCTGAAATGCAATACAAAGACCAAACCAAACAACCTCCTTTTTGAGTAATTAGGGTTGTGTAAGCAATGGAAGAAGAGTAGCAAAGACAAAAGCTTTTTATACCGAGCATATTTTATGTACAAGACACAGCTGTCACAAGGTTTTGAGCTTGTTATAATCTGACCGTCTGAAAGAGAGAGGACTCTTTGTATTTTGGGAAATGCAGTGCACAAATTTGCAGTCAGGGAAAAAGCAGCACAGTAAGATGCGATTCATTCTCCCTAGGTTTTTTACCACAGTCTTTGAATGTTTTTCTCTGAGCATGGACTCTAGCTGAATTAAAAGGACATTTCCTCCCATGCAGCAAAGTACATGCTATCACAACTGGTGCCTAAATGACATTAATTCATTATGTTCACTTGGTGCCTCAGCAGTTACTTTTCCTGTGTAAAAGTCTTGACATTTCTCGGTCTGATTCAGTGATTCCACATGCCTTTTGGGATGCATTATGCTTGTTCAGTAGGAAAACTGTAAAAATGATAAGTTATTATGGAAGTATTGTATTCTGAGCAGCTGGCATGTCATTTCTGTAATTCATAGTGACTTTTGATTTCCTGGTACCTATTATTTCTGCTGAGCTTCCCATTCAGGACCTCATACAATCCACTTAGCATCATGCAGTGCAGTACTTGGAAAGGAATACAATAAGTAGAGATGTTTTATTTTCTTGTAAAATATCTATCAAGGACAATTCAGTAGATTGATATGAAGATTTATTGATCATATATTATTGACAGTCACTGGGCAGACTGTCTTAATACTGTTTCCTGAAATATGTGCCGTTTATGTAGAGTTAAAACCTCACCGTTTTCTGACGGTGGGAGGTTTTGTCTGTTTGCCTTAGAGATGCTTCCCAGCTTCCTAACATTTCTCTGAGCACAAAAATCCTTTAAAACCAGAAGTACATCAACATTCCTTCATTTCTTCTTTCCCTCAGGGTTGACCTCTGCTGCCCTTGTTGCCACTCAGCAGGTGGCTGCACAGGCATCTGCATCTGGTATGTTTCCTGCACAAAGAAGGTAAATAAATAGCCAGTAAATCTTAAATTATATATCTTCACATAGAGAGCAGAAAGCAAGTCATAGATTTTCAAGCCTGATGGTCTGCAGTTCCTTGTTTGACACAGATTTTAAGGATGAAGAAATATTTGAGACTTGGGGTTAATTGTAGTTTTATTGTCTTAAAGGTGACATTTTGTCCTTAATTGTGTCCTTTAATTGTAACATAGGTCATTAAGGCGAAACAAGTAGTCTGTCTTCTGAGATATTCCATAGACTAGGTTTCAAGGATTGGTATTCAGATAAAACAAGTGATTATCAAATAAAATCTAAGATCCAAATTTTTTATAAAAGGTGTTTAAAGTTCATGTCCAGTTAGATCCACGTACTACTAGGAAAACTGAAGATTTTACCTAGTCTGCAAGTCTGGCTGGTTTGCTTATTTGGTTCTCAGAGAGATTTGCTTGGGAGTCCCATTAGAGGACTCATATTTAAGTTACACACACATTCCATGCATTTGCCTCTCAGTTATTGACTAGGTTTTCGGTAGGATTTACTCTCAACCACCATCCTTAATCTTCAAGAGGAGAACCTCTTCTGTATCGTAATGATCCCATCTCCAGTGAAAAACCCAAGGCATCCTTAACATTAGGGTTTCTTTCATTGCTGCCGTGTTAGGCCTCAGAGTTTAATGTATTAAATAGGACTGTAATGTTCCATAGTTATGGGTGTTGTTCTGAAAACTGACTCTGAAAACAAGCGACCATGAAGGCTCTTAGCTGGAATAATTTGATTGAGAATGTTTTGTAGCCCTGAAAGAGCTGATGCATGCTAGGGTATGAGAAGATAAATCCTGGCGCAGCTAACTTCTTAGCATGCTGTTCCTGGCAGGGGAGGGTCTTTCTTTCTTGGAATTGAGAGTGCTGTGTGGATTTCCTTTCATGGTATATCCAAGGTGCAGAAAAAAAATAGGAGGAGAGGCTACTGCATACTAAAACATTCTTCTTTCTCTTTTCAGAGAATGATGAGTTTGGAGATATACATTGTCATGTGACTGGATCACATGAGGAAGCGCTTTATTACAGACATCAGTTCCATGGTGTTAATTTGAAATGCCTTAATGGCAGGCAAAAACCAGTCATTTCATTTTTGTAAATTGCAGATTTTATCACAGAGTAACAAATGTTGCTGTAATTAGACTTCTGTTTTTATATATATATATGCGTAT
>NW_010402282.1:0-253 GCF_000710305.1 Buceros rhinoceros silvestris
TGGGGAAAACTTGTAAAAAGGTGGAAAAGGGGAAAAAAGGAAAAAAGGAAAAAAAGGGGAAAATGGGGAAAAATTTTGAAGTGGGAAAAAAGGGGGAAAAGGCCCTAAAAGGGGTTAAAAAAATTAGGAAAAGGGGAAAAAAATTCAGCAGAAGTCGGAAAGGGGGAAAAAAGGGGGAAAAGGGTTAAAAAAGGGGGAAAAAAGGGAAGAAAAAAAAAAAGCGGCGCCGGCCCCGCCCGAAAAGGGGCTTTTT
>NW_010402283.1:0-671 GCF_000710305.1 Buceros rhinoceros silvestris
CGTCCCCCACCCCGGTCCTTTCCTTTCGGACGTGTGTGCCGCGTCTTTGACCTGCCTGAGGACGGCGGGGGTGATGACAGCACCCCTGTCCCTGACTAAGGAGCCCCGAAGGAGGGAGACGCGTGTGAAACCTTCCCCGAGAAGGCAGCCCCCGAAACTGGCAGGGCCGACGGTGCCCAAGCCCGGGCACTCCCGACGACAGAGCGCAGCCAGCTCTCGGGACACGGGCGGACACAGGGGCCAGGGAGGGCCCCGGGGAGAGGTCTCCGGGGGTCAGGGTGGGACCCACTCTGTAGTCCCGGTCCTGCCCTGCGCGGCCCCGCGGCCCTCACCTCTCTGCCTAAGGCAGGAGGCTGAATGGTTTTCTCTGCCGTCCCGTCCCCCCCTTGCTCCTATAGAGTCCAGCAGTTTAGCAAGTTCACCAAGCTGTGTCATGCTTCATGACTAATTCACATATTTAAATAGGAGCGGTCAAAGCTGGACTATTTGATGCCAGCCAAGCGCATTTATCAGGTCAAAAAAGCTTACAATGGCTGGAGGCTCCGTGTGTGTGCGCGGGTGTCCGATATAAGCACTTGCTCAGTGCTGGACAGACACCCCCACCGCCCTCAAAAAATCAGCTCCACAAGTAAATAAATAAAGCACTCAGATCGGTTGTAGCTTCCCAGAGC
>NW_010402284.1:0-482 GCF_000710305.1 Buceros rhinoceros silvestris
GTGTGTGTGTGCCTCCGTGCGTGCGTGTGCTCGGCAGGAGGCCCCGCCGAGAGAGCCCGCGGGGTACAACTCGACAGCCCCCAACACGCGAGCCAGGGGCATCCGCGGCCCCCGTGATGCCCACGGCTGGGGGGGGAGCCCACCACCCACGAGGGTGAACCCTAGCTGCCCGCCACCATGGGGGGCTGTGGTAAGCCCAGTAAGGCCCCCACTGCTCACAGCTGGGGTGAACTGCAGCTGCCCCGCCAACAAGTGCAGGGGGTGAAAATCGCTGTACCCGGGGTAAGCCCCAGCCCCCTACCGCCATTCGCCTCTGGCGAGAACAGCACGGGCGTGCCCCGCGTAAACCAGCACGGCCCCAGCAAGGCTGGCCAGGTCACGTCTGCTTACACCACCTGACGCTCAGCCCGTCTCAAAACTCAGCCTGCTGCTGCTGCTGCTGCTGCTGCCCCCCTCCCGTCACCTCGCTCCGGCTGATGCTT
>NW_010402284.1:618-876 GCF_000710305.1 Buceros rhinoceros silvestris
TCGCTCCGGCTGATGCTTGCAGGTCCAGAGTGGATCGGGGATTGCAGGTTATAATTAACACAATTAAAAATAGACATTGAATAAGCTGAACAGAGAGAGGCTAGAAATCCGGTGCGCAAGTGGCATGTTAGGAGGAAACTAAGAGCTGTTACTCAAAGGTCATCCAAGACGCTGCACCCTAGAAGCTGCAACTACCAGGCAAGTACTTGAAGCATGTTTATATCCCAGCGCCCAATGAACTCCATACGTGCACCGAGC
>NW_010402285.1:0-233 GCF_000710305.1 Buceros rhinoceros silvestris
ACTCAACACCTGGCCCTTGCTCCCACGCGACTCCTCCTTCCTCCACGATCTCCCACACGCTTCTTCCCCTGCACTTGCCCACCCCACAAGCCCCTCTCCAGCACTCCCATCCCATCTCATCCCATCCCATCCCACCCCATCCCATCTCATCCCATCCCACCCGTCAGTTCCCCTGCATGGCCCATGTCCACCAGCCCACACATCCACACCCCTGAGTCCCAGCGGCGCACCCA
>NW_010402285.1:304-1217 GCF_000710305.1 Buceros rhinoceros silvestris
GGTCCACCAGCCCACCCATCCACACCCCTGTGTCCCAGCGGCGCACCCACAGCACACCCAGACCAGTTCTTCGCACCTGCTCCACATCCTTCTCCTGGAGGCCCTTTTCCCTGGCCAGGTCGTGGGATCAGCTCCTGCCTTGTCTCATGGGCCCCAGAACCCCCTTGCTCCTCCTCCCGGCCCCACAGGCCCTGCCCACCTCCTGGACCCAGAGCTCCTCACAGCCCCCCTGAGACACGCCAGTGCCGCACGACTCCAGCAAAGGAGCATTCCAAACTTCCCAGTGCTGGTCCCCACAGGTGCTCTGGAGGCTGCCCCGGCAGCTCTGCAACGTGCACTGTCCCCCCCCCCCGGCCACACTGCCCGTCTCCGGCGCAGGTCAGAGGGGCAGCACCACTCCCGCCCTCGCCTGCAACCTCTCACCACACGATGGCTGATGCAGCACGTGTCTCTCAGCTCAAACCCCACTGCTGCTGCTTCCAGGGAAAGATAAGAAACCAATTGTGCGTAATTAATGCTAATGTTCCCGACCAGCCTTGCAGACAATGATGAACGTGGGCTAACGACCTCACAGCAGGAGACAGAAGTCAGCAGCTGGGCTACAAGCGGCTTCGGAGAGGTCTGACCCATGTTTCGGAGCAGCGTTTCACGTGTTCTGGCCTGCCGGGCAGCTCCGTGCTCGCGCAGCAAGGCCTGGCGCAGAGAGCCCCGACCTCAGCTGGGGACAACGCCGCGCTTTGCACAAAGGACGTCCTCGAGACATGCCCATGGCGCCAGTGGTATCACCCAGCACTTGCGCGCAGATGGCGCGGCCGTGCTCTGACCCATTGCCGACTGCCCCTGAGCGCAGGCAGCTCTGTCCCAGCCCACGTTAGCCACGGCCCGTCTCCCAACCCCAGCCCCTCGCAGCCCC
>NW_010402285.1:1307-1747 GCF_000710305.1 Buceros rhinoceros silvestris
CCCCCCCGGGCCCCCTCGCAGCCCTGGCCGTGGCCAGCGGTACCTACCTGTAAGAAGCAGGTCCCCACAGGGGTGTTCTCCTTCAAAGACACGTTATAGAAGTTGCTCCGGAAGACGGGCTCATTGTCATTGACGTCCTGCAGGGCCACCCGCACCACCGCCGAAGACGAGAGGGCAGGGCTTCCCTGGTCCGTGGCCAGCACCGTCAGCTGAGGCTGAGGATCCTGTTCATAATCCAGCGGGGCAGCTGTGGTGATGATACCTGTGGCAGGGTCTATGGCGAACCAGCTGGAGTGGGTGTCGCGGCCGTGCACAATACTGTACCGCACCTCCCCGTTGGGACCCTGGTCCTTGTCACGAGCCGTCACCTGCAGGACAAAGCTGCCTGGGTACACGACCTCGGGGATGCTTTGTTTGTACTCCTGCTGGTCGAAGAGCGG
>NW_010402285.1:1871-6432 GCF_000710305.1 Buceros rhinoceros silvestris
CTGCAGCACAAAGGCCGATTCTGCCCGGAGCGGGGGAGTTCCTGAGTCAGTCGCTGTCACCCGCAAATCGTAGGAGTCTCTTTCTTCCCGATCCAGAAGCTGGTCCACACAGATCAGGTAGATGATGTTGTCCTTGGTGGTGAGGGCGAACTTGCCATCCCCTCCCTCCAGTGTGACATTGACATTGGAGTACTCGCCGTAGTCCGGGTCGGAAACAGAGATGCGTGCCACATACTGGCCAGGCTGGGCTCCCTCGGAGATCTGCGGGGAGCCGTCTTCACTCAGGAAAATGATAGTCATGGTGGGCTGGTTGTCATTGTAGTCACGCACGTGAATAGTGACAAAGGCCGTGGTGACCTCAGGATGGACAGCCTTATCCCTCGCCTGCACCACCAGCTCATGCACCTTCCTTACTTCATAGTCCAGACCCTTGTTGAGCTTGATGACTCCAGTCCGGGAGTCAATGGTGAAGTACTGGTCAGGATCGCTCTGCCGCCGGTTGATCTCGTAAATCACATCCCCATTGTCGCCTTCATCTGCGTCAGAGGCGAAGACCTGCAGGATGCTGCTGCCTGGTTTCAAATTCTCTGAGATGAGAGTATGGTAGCGGCTCTGGTTAAAGGTGGGAGCATTGTCATTGATGTCCTGGATGGACACATCCAGTGTCATCTGGGTGCTCCGGGGAGGAGAGCCACCGTCATAGGCTTCCAACAGCAGCGAGTAGGACGAGCGGTTCTCCCGATCCAAGACGTTGCTGACCACCAGGTCCAAGTACAGGACCCCATTGGGTCCTCGCCGTGTTTCCAGGCGGAAGGCCTGCCCCACATTCTCCCCCTTAATCACATAGCCTTGCGTGTTGAGGAGGCCACTGTCAGCGTCAAAGGCTGGGTCCAAGGGAAACCTGCTGCCAATGGGCGTGTGCTCTGGGATCTGGAAGGTGCCGTGTTGTTTGGGAAAGGCTGGAGCGTGGTCATTGATGTCATTCACTTGGATATTCACCTCCACCGTGATGCCCTCCGGGGTAACAGCAATGAAGCTGTAGTGGTCCCGAGTCTCTCGGTCCAGGACACGAGCCGTTTTGATGATGCCGGTGTTCTCGTCTATCCCAAGGTCAGTGGTAACGCCGCTGCCCTCCTGTGCTGAGATGAAATACATGTAGGCACTGGTTCCAGGGGGCAGGCCAGCACTGATGTCCCCAATGATGGTGCCAGCTGGCTGCTCCTCATCTATTTGTAGATCCAGGGTGCCCAGGACGGCAGAGCCTTTCCCGGCTCTCAGGCCCCCAAGAATTAGCAGCTCCAGCAGAAGCATGGCTGACCCCTTCATCTGCTCCATCACTAGTGAATGGCAGAGCAGAGGGTGGCTGGATCTCCTTTGCCGTGTGCGCTTTAATCCTGCAAGGAATGCAGACCAGAGGATGCTGGTTAAGAGGGAGCTGCACAGGACAGACAGAAAAACAAACCCTGGAGAGGGCAAGCCAGCCATGTACCTGCTGCCCAACTGCCCTGTGTCACCTATTCCTCGCGAGGAGCGAAGGTGACGATGCGTCAGAGCCCAGAACGAAGGCCTGGGACAGCACCTAAAGTCAAGCATGCCGAGGTTAGCGGCAAGTACCTTGTCACACGGGCTGTGTCCTACCAAGCCCACCCTTCTCCTCAACCACCCGCCCTCCTGGCAACACCGAGGCCAGCTGCCCTGTGCAGCGTGCGCTGCGCCTCGAATGGCCGAATGCCTCCTGTGGGGCTGAGGGAGGCTGCAAGAGGAAGAAGGGTTGGACAAACAGCAGCCCAGCACCTTCCCACCCTGAAAGCAGCCGGTCTTACACTGGGAGAGAGCTCCACAAGTGCCCGCGTGGAGACCCCCACCCCCGCAGCGTGCCTTGCATGACCACGAGCATATTGGTGCCAACAACCCACGGGGTGCGAATCTGGTGTCCCTGGGAGGGAGCGGCAGAGCTGGAGCCGGCTCACATCCAGGGCACGATAAATCAGAGGGGTTGCTCGGCAAAGGGTGTCCCCACCGCTGGGAAAGCCCAGGGTAAGATCAGACAGGGCCCATTGTTTGGGCTGGCAAGGGGATCTGTGGATGCCCCGAGCTGGTACCATGGAGGGTGGTGGCAGTGCAGCAGGAACGCAGCGACTCCTCGGAGCTGCCAGCTCCCCGGCTCCTTCCTGGTCCCACACCCTCGCTGCTCCCTCTCCTCCTTTGTCTCTCCTCCTGCTCCTCGCTCTGCTCCTCGCTCCATTTCCCCCTGCCGAGGCTTCATCTCACTGCAGCATGGGGGAGGGACCAGCCCGAGCAGCTCCCTGCAGCAGCACCACTCCTGGACACGCTGGACACGCTGCCAGCACCCAAAGGCCCTCGGAGCGCAGGGCTGCCCAACCTGCCTGTGCCACTCGGCAGCCTGTGCGGAACACCAGCCCCAGGGCCACTCCCAGCCCCCGGTAACCGGGGCTCAGTGGTCTGCAGGGATGGCGGCAGCATGAGCTCACTCTTGGACTCTCTTGAAAGCGCTCGCTGCTGGTCCCATAACCGCACTCAGGAGCCGCTCATGTCAGACGCAGGACGCAGGAACCTCCCTGTCTCGGGGGTGGAGGTGCCTGACATTGCCTAGTTTGGGGACTAAGAATGTCAGCCCTCCGTCTAAAGAACCCTACAGCAGCGTTAACCCTTTCCTGGGGACGCAGGATGATTATTCCTGGTCCTCTTCCCCACCACGGGTCAGCTGTTTAGTCTGGTTTTCCCTGTGGAAATCCTGAGCTAGTGACAGAAGGAAAAATATTAGAAAGTGTTTCCTACATACAAAGAGATGTTTGTTCACTCCAGTGGGCACCCAGTGCCTGAGGCCTGTGGCAGGCAAACCCACACTCTTCCTGCACCTAGCGAGTGTGACTCTGCATGACCCCTCAGGAGCAGAGGTCGGAAGACTGTCATCGTGGGGATGGGCATTCACTCCGTGCTCTCAGACAGGCCTCTCTCTGCTGGAGCTGGTTAAGCGTCCCCAGCCGGGGGGTAACTGCGTACATCCCGAACATGCAGAGCTGAGAGAATGGGGTCCCGGTTTGCTTCTGTGATGAAACTGCCCCATCCTGACTGTGACCCAGCTGCTTGGGTCATGGGAAGGTGCAGGGCAGAGGGTTTAAAGCCTTGGTGGGGGTTAGACAAAAGGAGAGTATAAAAACAGGGAGAGGAACAAGGCTCCCTGGGCAATCTCAGTGGCTGAGGACAGGATGCAGCTGAAAGGTCGCGGGTAGTGCCTGGAGTAGATCAGGGCACAGGCACAGGGGAAAAAACCACCTGGTTCGACTAGTGATGTGGCTCTTGAGGAGGAGAAGGGAGTGCAGCGAGACCTTGAGGGCTGCTGGCGGGGAGGACACCTTGAAAAGCGAATCTGGGGAGTGTGAAGAGCAGCTGAGAGCACTGGGGCAACCAGGGAAATCAGCATCCTTGGGGCGGGGAACTGGTGAGGAAGGTCTGCACAAACTTCTCCCTTTCCACCCTCTCCGGATATGAGTGGGCAGTTTCAGAGCCCAGCCATCCCTGGGAAGAGATGCCATTGCTGGGCTGCCAAGCTGTGCCAGTCCAGGACGGGCAGAAGACCGTCCAAGGTACTGTTTGCCCACCCCTCCCCTGCAGTTTGTAGCCCCGGGGCAGAGGAAGCCAGTGGTGACCTCCAGGGATGCCGAGTCACGGAGGCTCAACAGCTGCTTCCAATTAGCAGCTGCTTGGTGCTGGCTGGACTGGGCCAGCCCAGCCCGGTAACGCTGCCCCACTTCCCCCTGACCCTCCCGTCAGTGGGCACCCGGCCCCCTACCCAAAAACGGTCTCTGAAGAAAACTGCCAGCACTAGAGTCTGCCCAGAGAGGCGTCGAGGTCCAGAGCCATAGTGGGCAGGCAGATGGAAGGGCAGCTAAACGGCATGAGCAGCAACACGCACAGACATCCCCAGCCAAGGGCGGACGAGCCAGCGCACAGGAGAGACCAGCCCACACTCGGCAGGTAAACTGCATTTACAACAAAAAGATCTGGAATGGCAGGGGGACCCCCGCGACCTTCCCTGCCTGCCAGGGGCACCTTGATCTCCTGTCATCACGAGGGAGGGGACGCTGGCCCACAGTGGCCCCAGCAGAGAAGCTGGAAAGGCGGCACCCACTGTGCATGCCACAAACAGATGTGGGAGTGCTTGCTGCGCACAGGCTCCATCGGAGCTGCAGATGCTGCAGATGCTGTACCCAAAGCCTCACATGAGAGGCCATGACTCACATAATGATGTTTTTGAGACTCCAGTCCAGATGAGGAAGGATTCAGAAGCCCGTTAGATCTTTGCTGGGCACCAGTCACTGACCTGGAACGTGCTTTTCTCTTCTGCATTCGCACAGATCTCTCTCTCTGGAGTTTCAGACTATCTGCCCTCAGAGCCAGGCACGGCCCTGGCTTGCCTGCAGTGCAGCCGGAGGCTAACCACGCACTTTCAACCTCAGCCTGCCACGACCCACAGCCATCTCCATGCCTCCTGGCCCTCCGCCCACCACCCACCTGGGCCTTCAGGACCAGCACCCTG
>NW_010402285.1:6548-6977 GCF_000710305.1 Buceros rhinoceros silvestris
CTCCGCCCCCCACCCACCTGGGCCTTCAGGACCAGCCCCCTGCTCGCTCCCCAACCAGCCACGCAGCCTCATTTCTCTCTGCTCCAGCTCTGAACAGTGGCCAGTGCCGGTGACCATCCCCTCGTGAGGATGCAGTCAAGCTCCACTGCATCCCTGTACATCCCACTGCTGTGCCACCCCAAGGCTTCCCGCAGGCTGTTCCGTCTCCGAAAACACCTTCCCCACAAAGGAAGCTCCGATAAAATTTCCTCACGCATTAGCCAGTTCCCACAGCCCCAGCCCACAAGCATCTCCGCAGGACCTGGTCCCCGCCACGCCGAATGCCCACGCAGAGCTGCTGCAGGGCTGCTCCCGCCCACTGGTGCCCCCCGGCAGTCGGGGTTCTTCCACCCCGGGGCTCCTGGGCAGCCCGCCCCCCACCACCCCACC
>NW_010402286.1:0-1207 GCF_000710305.1 Buceros rhinoceros silvestris
CCACACCACGGCCACCCTCAGCCCAAACACTCTCACCCAGAGACCCCAGAGGAGCTTCCCAAAGGATACGGCCCTCCTATCCCAGCAGCTGGGGCAGGAAAAGCCACCCCAGGCCAGAGATGAGGAGTGAGCAACCACCCAGCCCACAACGGCTCCGCTACCGAGCCTGACCCAACGAGGACCATCACGGCGGCGCGCTGCCCCCCTCCCAGACTCACCCCGTTCTCACCCCCGATGAGGTGCACTTCGTCCACGATGAAGAGGTTGACATTCTGGACATTCTTGCGTTGCTTCCAGCGGCGCGAGAGGATGTCCCACTTCTCAGGGGTGCTGATGATGATGTTCCCTTTGCCCAGCAGCTTCAGGTCGGTGCTGGCCTCCCCCGTCAGCAAAACCACCTTCTTATTGAGACGCTCCTGGAATTTTTCGTACCAGTCCATGAAGACCTGCCAAAAATACAAGGCTCTGGAGTCATCCTGAGGGATGTGTCAGCAAAGAAGAGACAAGGAAGAGAGCAAGGGATGAAGAACCAGTCAAAGCCGGGGTAAGGCTGCTGGGCTGACCTGCTCTGCCAGGGCCTCCATGGGGGTGATGTACACGCAACGCCCCTCCGAGTTCTGGAGCAACATCCTCAGGATGGCAAATTCAGCGCAAATGGTCTTGCCGCTTCCCGTGGGGGCGCCCACAAAGACGTTGTCATCGCTGTTATAAACTGTGTTGAACACTGGGGACAGAGAGACGAGGCAGAAGAGAGCAGTTTCAGCACAACCTCCACAGATTTCGAACCAAGCTCTGGAAACGGGCAGGGAAAACACAGCCTGGCCCCAGCCTGAGCGAGGAGGAGCTTCAGAAAAGGGGGTTTAAGGGTTTGGCTGGCTCACAGCTCCACCCCTGCAGGCAGCGCAGACGGAGCGGGGTGGGCCCAGCCAGCTCAGTGACCCTGAGCCGCAGCGTTTGCTTCCAGGAGCTGCCTGACAGCCCTGGACCAGCTGCCTGGTGGATCCCAGGAATCTCTCACAGATACTCTGGCCCACGGAGGAAGATACCCCACAAAAATCACAGCTATGGGACTGTGGACACCAAAAGAGAGATGGGCTGGAGGGAGAGAGAAGCAGCGCCACCCACCCTGCGTCTGGATGGGGTTGAAGAAAGGGAACTTGTCCTGGTAGAGGCTCTCGAAGGCGCTGTTCCGCAGCGCCGACACAGG
>NW_010402286.1:1309-1689 GCF_000710305.1 Buceros rhinoceros silvestris
CGCCGACACAGGCAGCGGCTGCAGGTCGAGCAGCTCGGTGGGAGGAGGGTACTTCTCGGGGAGGATGAGGTGGCGGAAGGAAACGGGCAGCTGGGTCTCGCAGGCTGTTGGGCACATGAAAAAACCCATTTTAATCTCTGAAATTATTCCAGTGGTTTCATCTCTGAGCTCCCTCTGCCAACAGGCTCCCCGGCCCTGCTGTCCCTTGTGGGGGTCAGGAGCCTTTGGAAGGACCTGAACGACCCCTGAGACCCCTGGAGGAGCTGCTGCCGTCAAACAGGGCGAGCAACTTACAGAGCCAGCGGTCAGAGACCACCCGGATGAAGTACTGCGGGGGCAGCGGCTCGAACACGGGCACGAAGAAGGTGACAAGGTGCTCG
>NW_010402286.1:1893-3173 GCF_000710305.1 Buceros rhinoceros silvestris
CGTCCTCCACCAGGATCCAGAAAGCTTCGGATGAGCCGTGTACCTGAGCCAGGGCCACCATTACGGTCACGTGAGGGTCCAGGTCGCCCCTCTCCAGCCCTCCTGGAGCTGAACGCCCGCCCTCCCGCTGCAACCCGGCCCCTGAAGCACCCTTCTCCCCCCCAGCCCAGCTCACCTTTTCGTCCCACTGGAAGTCGGGGGCAATGGTGAGCTCGACTTTAAGGGTGGAGCGAGTGATGGGCTGCAAATGGACTGAGAGCTCCAGCTTTGGGAACAGATGGACGTATTTGTGGATTGTTTTGCCCATCTTGGGCATTCGGATCAGTTCCCCTGCAACGGGAAGGTTGGACAGGTCAGGACAGATGGACCCAACAGCTCCCACACGGGAGAGTGTTGGTGATCCAAGTGCCAGGACACAGCCTCTGCCCTCCTCAGGACCCTGGGCGGAGGGGGAGAACGAAGATGCCGAGCCCCTCCCGCGGCTCCGTACCGATTTCGTTATGGTTCAGATCGTAGAGCCGTTCAAAGGGGAAGTTCTTCTTCTCGATTTTCTTCACCACTTCTTCTGGCAGCTTCTTGAACTGGCGCAGCGGGCACATGGACTGCCACCTGCGGGGACAGGAGGGCTGAGCCTCCAGAGCACCACTATTCCCCACACCAGCCCTCGGCCACACACCCCGACGTTCGCTTCCCGACCCAGCCCAAAGCGTCTCACCCAGCCTGCGGTCAGCGAACGGCTCCGTGGTCACTTACATGCGTTTGTCGATCATCTTGCAGAGGTTGAGGGTCTTGTCGGTGAGCTGGGCCCAGCCGCGGTTGAGGACGATCTCGAAGATGGCCCGCATCAGCCGGCAGCAGCCGCCCGGCAGACTGGGGGCGCAGGGAGCAGCTCTCAGAGCTCGGCTGCCTTGGCACGTTGAACCCCCCCCCTCCATTTCCACCCATTTCCTTGCCCAGTTTCACAGTAACAGACCAGTTTGGGTTGGAGGAGCTTCAGCGCTCCCCCAGTCCCACCCCTGTCAGGAGCAGGGACATCTGTCCCCAGAGCAGCTTCCCCAGAGCCCCACGGGCCAACCTGGCCTGGGACGGGGCCAGCGATGGGGCTGCTGCCACCTCTCGGGGCAGCCTGCGCCAGGCTCTGCCCACCCGCAGCAGCAACAACCTCTCCCTTCTCTCTGCTCTCAGTCTCCCTCTCCCAGTTGAACCCATCGTCCCTGGTCCTGTCCCACAGCCCCTGCTGAGCAGCCCCTCCCCCGCGCTCTGACCCCCCCCTGCAGCAC
>NW_010402286.1:3228-3949 GCF_000710305.1 Buceros rhinoceros silvestris
CTCACAGACCCCGGTACGTTTTAAATTCGAAGGTCCCTCATCCCAAACACCTCCAAGTGCAGCAGCTACTTGATTCTGGACCCCGGGAAGAAGAACCAGGCTACACCGCAGGCCTGGAGCGCTGCATTATCTTCCCTACAAACTGGAGGCTCCGATGAAGATCTCATTCCCACCCTCACGGGGGGTCAGACCTTCTCACCACTCTAGTTCTTTTCAAGGCCATTTATGACCCCGAACGGAATGTTTGAGGTGTCCTTAGTCAAGGCTGAGGAGCGGCTTGACTGCGCACGCCTCCATGGAGAGGACACGGAGAGGCCCTGTGCCGGTCTGCTCGCTCACCTGGGTGACGTACACCATGTCAGCCATGAGAGCAAAGCCCTCCAGCTTCAGCTGGGAGATGAAGGCCTGGAGGAGCACGTTGATCTGGGGAAGGGAACAGACAGGATCTCAACACAGGACAGAAGCGATCGATGGGGACCGACCGTCTGATGTGCTCAACCAGCACCTGCAGCTCACTGAGGTCTCTGGCACAGCCCAGGACACGTGGCAGAGGGAAGAGAACAGAAATCCCACCCCCAGTGGTGTTCGCCACAACGGCTCTCCCCAGGCATCACTGCTCGGCTCCAGAGAGGCTGAGGAATGCCCCCGCAGGGGTGCCCGGGGCTCACCTTGGCGCTGGGCTCCTCTATGCTCTCCTTCACCGGGATGGGAACTCGCTCCC
>NW_010402286.1:4040-6021 GCF_000710305.1 Buceros rhinoceros silvestris
TCTTCTGAAGCTCGAGCTTCTCCTCCTGCGGAAACCCGAGGCGGGAGAGATGCGAACGGCCCTTCCCGGGGCCAGCTCTGCACCCTCCCCTGCGGCACCCCGGGGCTCCGTACCTCCCTCACGGTGATGTTCCTGAACTCCGAGGACAGTGAGAAGACCCGGAAGAGCTCGATTTCACTCAGGGTGGGTTTGAGGAGCTGGTTGTACGTCTGCATGGTCTCGTTGGTGATGTAGTAGTGGCTGGCGATGCGGCCCAGCTCAGTCACCTGCCACGAGGAACAGGGTGAAGCAGCAGCGATCGCAGACAGAAGAGGCTGAACTGGAACTGAGCTGCAGTTCTCCCCCGTCCCACCATCTCCAGGCCAGCGATGAAGCCCCTCAGCCAGAGCAGCCACCCCCCAGCTGAGCGCGGCCACGGTCCCTTCCCCAGGCCCTGCCTCACCTGGAAGTTCCCCGTTTTCTTGTCGTACTTCACCAGGTTGTTCTTGTCCAACATGAGGGCAGCGGTGTGAACCAGGTCCAGGCGCCGCTGGTCCAGCAGCGGATCCCCCTTCAGATCGTCGTGGGAGATGCCGTAGAGCGTGGGGGAGCGGAGCATGCGGATGTACAGGTAGGTGTAGCCCAGCCAGTTCACTGCGTCCTGAGGGGACACCGAGGTGCCGTGAAGAGCCGGACAACGGGCCAGGGCGATGCTGCGGCTCGGAGCCGGGTGCTCCCAGGACACCATGGGCTGAGCTCAGCAGAATCCTGCTCTGACAACACCAAAGCAGAACCCAGTGGTGCCATATACACCCTCCTCCAGCACCAGAAACTACTAAGGAATTAAAATAAAAAAACACAACCCACTCTCCCCACGCAGCCTTTTTCCCTTCCGCGTGTGCAGAATTCTGCTCGGAAGCATCTCCCTGCTTCCCTTCTCTGGCTGTTCCTCCACATCTCTTAAAAACTCCCTCCCCAGGCACCAAATTTCGTTGCGTCCGTCCCTGGGAGACGGGAGCAACTGTCTCTTCGTTGCACCTGTCCCCAGCAGGGATCGCCCTCTGGCCCCTGCAATCCCCCCGGGCGCCCCAGAGGGCGTGAGGAAAGCAAAGCCTCGCACTCGCCTTGGCGTTCTGGACGTTGCCCAGCACGGTCTCGGCGTTCAGCATGTCTGGCAGCTTCGAGACCATCTGGCTTTCGATGGGGAGCTGCTGGTTGAGCAGGGACAGGTAGTACTGCAGCTCGCCGTGGGACGTGATGAGGATGCCCTCGCCTTTGGTGTCGTACTGAGGCCTCCCGGCGCGTCCCAGCATCTGGCAAAACGAGAAAGGGAGGTTGGAAAATCAAAAAGATTTTCCTCGGTCGTTTCTCCTCGCTCCATGTCCCCATCGGGCTGCTCAGGCAGCCCCCAAACAGGCCTCAGTGGGACTGGACACATCCCACCCCGGGTGCCAGTGCTTTACCTGGAGGATGTCCAGAGCCCCCAGCTCGGTCCAGCGCCCCTTCTCGGGGCTGTAGACCTGCGTCCCCTTGATGATGACGGTGTGAGCAGGGAGGTTCACCCCCCAGGCCAGCGTGGCTGTGGAGACCAGCACCTGCGGGAGCAAAGCAACGCTCAAAGCCTCTTTCTAGGGGTAAAAGGGGTCTAAAACGCTGGTCCTGGCATTAGAGACACGCTCAAAAGGGACAAAGCCAAGAACTGTGACGGCCTCAACAGCTTTCACCACTCAGCCAGGCCCAGGGGAGAAGCTCTTGCCCTCTCCACTCCCGGCCACGTGCTTTTAGTTTCTATTTTTCAAACAAAAATCAAAACTTTCTTCCTCAGGCACCAGCTGCCGCAGAGCGGGACGGGGGGTTGGCTATGCCTGATCCTCTCGATTTTGCCTAAAGGGCTGTTGGAAAACACAGCTCAAGCGTTTCTCGCGACGTTCCTCCCCCAGCTGAAGGCACTGAGACCCACCTGGATGTGCTTGTCAGCGAACAGATCCTCCACCAGCGTCCG
>NW_010402286.1:6071-6577 GCF_000710305.1 Buceros rhinoceros silvestris
CCTCCCCCAGCTGAATGCACTGAGACCCACCTGGAAGTTCTTGTCAGCGAACTGATCCTCCCCCAGCGTCCGGTCCACCCGCGTCATCCCGGCGTGGTGGATGGCGAAGCCGTAGGGAAGGAGGTCCTTCAGCTCCAGGTTCTGCAGCGGAGACACGACCCCAGCTGAACGACAGGAGGCTGCACGCACCCCCAAGGCTGCAGCACCGCCCCGAACCAGCAGCGTCTCTGTGGCCATGCCTGAAGAGCGCCGGCCGGGCCGTTACCTTGCACTGCTCAGCTTCGGTCCGCAGCACCTCGGTGGAGGCCGAGCCCTCCCGCAAGAAGAGGCCCAGGGTGTCTTTCTCCAGGCACATGTCCCTGATGGCCCGGGCGGTCTTCCCGGTCTCCTTCCTGGAGTGAACGAACACCAGCACCTGGCAAACAGGCAGAGGGGACGGTCGCTGGGTGAGAAACTGCTGCGGCTGCGGCGGGGCGAGGGGGTTGAACCAACACCCCCCCCGCGCG
>NW_010402286.1:6681-7504 GCF_000710305.1 Buceros rhinoceros silvestris
CGTTTGACCCAACCTGCCGCTGCCGCGCAGGGCAGGGAGGGGCCTGGGATCGCTCCAGGTGCCCCGTGAACCACGGGCAGAGCACCGGTGTGGCACCGCAAACACCCCCTCATCCTAACAGGATGGGTCACACCCTAACCTGGCACAGAGGGAAGACCCCTGGTCCTCCCTCTCTCACCCAAACCAGCACCAGTCTCACCAGCAGCAGACAAGAATGTCAGGAATTGTAAGACAAACCCTCGAACCTGGTTCTTTCCGGCGTGCTCCATAATCTTCTCGTAAACGATCTCGTTCATTATCTGGAAGCGTTTGATCGCTTTCTTCTCGGTGATGCCCACGTAGGTCTGCTCTAGGGGCACCGGGCGGAAGCTGTGGGAAAAAAACCCAAAACACCGAGTCCATAAAAGACCAGGAGGCTGCAGAAACCCCGATGGGAAGGTCCTGTCAAAGCCATCCTGTGCTCCAAGCTTGATATTCTGCTTTGTGCCTCAGTTTCCCCAGCAATTTGATGGCTCCAGCTCTGCCCAGTGGGACTAACACAACATGTTTGCTGTGAACACACTCAGGGAGAGGAAAGCTCTTTCAGGAAGGACCATAATGCTATTCTGGCTTCCTTCAAACAGCTCCTGCAGCGCAGGGGCAATCTGCCCGCACTAAAGCATCTTCCTGCGGGGACAACACCCAGGTGCCCGGTTTGAGGTTGTTTCTAGTCCTGAACGTGCATTTACCAGCAATAAACACAACTGACAGGCTGGAGAGAAGGGCCGAGGCCAACAGGCAACCAGGGCAAGAGCCAGGTCCTGCCCCGGGGTCCCCCCAAGCC
>NW_010402287.1:0-357 GCF_000710305.1 Buceros rhinoceros silvestris
ATCTGCCGTGTTTCCCCGCGTGCTGCCGGGGCCCAGCGCCGCTGGCATCCATCCCTCCCCGGCCACCAAAATAACGCCAAAAATATCGGGGGAAAACCTCGCCGCTCTTCGGCACAGACCCAACCCCGCAGCCAGGGCCAAGTTGCACCCTGAGAAACTAATTATAATTAATATTTATTTATGGGATGATCATTTTTTCATGGGAAAATGCCTTCAGGGCGCAAATTTCCAAGGAAAATTCAAGGCGAGGGTCCGGAAGCGGCCAGGGAGGGGGACGCAAAAAGGCGTCTGTCCCCTTCGCTGCTGGGAAGGCCCGTGGAAAACGGGGATTTTCCTACCGCCGCCGCCCTCCCTCCC
>NW_010402287.1:671-1154 GCF_000710305.1 Buceros rhinoceros silvestris
AGGCAGCGCTCTGCCGAGAAGGGCCGGCGCTGCTGCGCGCGGCGATGCTCTGGGGGGGCAGGTTGATTAATTGGGGGGCACACAGGGCACCGGTGCTGTGCAACCCCCCTGGTTTTGGGGTGCCAAGCTTTGCTCCCCAGCCCTTGCATTAGCCATTTCTCCCGTTTTAACCACGCAGCCTCTCAGGGGTCCACCACAGGGGGATTCGCTGAAGTGCCCCCTTGAACATTATGTTAATTCTCCCCAATTATTTTAATTTTTTCTGGTGGGTTCGGCTCTGAGGTTGCAGCCGCCTGGGTTGGACTTGGTGGACACCACCGGCACTTTGGCCCTGGGATTTTCTAGTCTGGCAGACCCGATGCACCTGCAAAACATGACATGGGCCCACGGGGTTTTTTCCCTAATCTAACCGGTTTTGCCCCAACGAGGCGCTGGATGCGAGCACAGGGCTTTGGGGGGAGCAGAGCATCCCACCTCCGCGGA
>NW_010402287.1:1366-1621 GCF_000710305.1 Buceros rhinoceros silvestris
GGCTAATTAAATCTACCAAACCCCCCTCAGTTTGCGTGAAAACCTGATCCATGCAGTCTGCCAGGCCCCTTTCTCCCACATATTAAATAAAAAATCAGAGCATCCAAACCCTCCTGAGACCCAGACAGGCTGCTCCGGGATTGGGGTCTGGGCACAGCCCCCCAAAACCACCTCGATGCCCCGGGATGAACTGGCGAAAGGCTGGGGGAAGGGAGGCTGAAAGAAGAGGAGATTCTGCTGAATTATAAACCGCTC
>NW_010402288.1:0-517 GCF_000710305.1 Buceros rhinoceros silvestris
CCCCCCCCTCCGGCGGTGCAACCGCGTGGCGGGTCCTTCGTTTGTAATCGGGAGACGTGGGTCGACGTGGGAGGCTGTGTTAGACTCGCATATGCCTATTTATGTAGTTCTCTCTCGCTCTCTCTTTTCCAGTCCTGTTCAACTTTTAAAATGATTGATTTATGGGTTTTTCACTATTAAAACTCTTCCGTTCTCACCCCCTTTACATTAAATCCGTGTTTGTTTTTCCTTTCGCTAAACGAAGTCTTGAATTCAAGCCTTAACGAGCTGCTAAGCTCGTTTAACCCGCGACAGAAGCAATGGAGACGATAGCGGAGAGCCTGGCTGACAGCAAAGGGGCAGGACATCAGGCCTCGAGCAGATGCTGCCGTGACAGGCAACGCGGTGCTCGTTCCAGCATCTCTGGAATTGCCATAGGCTTGTCCTTGGAATTTTTCACAGCTATCCCTGATTTATTCTCCTCTGTTAAAAACTCCCTTGACACCAATGTGGAGTGTGGCAGTATACTGACCGAGCC
>NW_010402288.1:532-2018 GCF_000710305.1 Buceros rhinoceros silvestris
CGCAACGCGGTGCTCGTCCCAGCATCTCTGTAATTGCCATAGGCGTGTCCTCGAAGCTTTTTGCAGCTACCCCCGATCTGTTGACCTCTGTCAAAAACTCCCTGGACACCGACGGAGCAGTGTACTGGCCGAGCAGCAGAAACCCGCTTTGGGGGTGTGTTTGTGCAGGAGCGTAGCAACGTGTGCCTGTAGAAAGGAAAGCCAGCAATCCCAGTTTGAAAAGCTTCAGCGGATGAAGGTGTCTCCGCAACTTCTTACTCCGTTGAGAAGAAGTGGTGGTCATCGGCAGTTACGGCTGTTGTCAGAAATGTTTTTAAAGAGACGTGTCCTGCAGGTGCTAGGATTGCCATGGCAACAGGCTGCTGAGGAGAGGGGGGCTGGCTGGAAAAGATGGTACTTGGCATTCAGAAAGTCGAGAGGGTGTGAGAGGTAACGTGCTCCAAAAGATCTCATTTAAGATGTGCTAACGTTCCATAATTTGAGCTTCTGGACCGTTTTAATGAATCACCTGAGGGTGCGCCCGTCCGCGTACCAGCAGGGTGTACAAATGGGTTCTACAATTAGACCATTTAGGGGAGTCTCTGCTGTTAACACATACTGGTATCGACTGAGGTGCTCTTCAAAAGAGTCTGCATCGACAGTGGAGTGCCTCACCTTGATCTGCTTTGATTCTCGGATCTGCCTTGTTTTCGGAGTTACCGCTCTGCTCCAAAGCTGATATTAAAAAAGAAACAGCCTTTTTTCTTTTCCTGTGCTGGGCTAAACCTCCGCTGACCGGCCGGAGCAGCTGGCAGCCAGCCGATTCTCGATGCTGTTTCTGCATTTTCCAGTGTCCTTCCAGCTTTTGCACATCGCAGGCGTGTTCGAGGCGGTTGCCTGCGGAGGAAATCGAGGAAGAGGCCGTGCAGGTGCGAATGCCGTTGATGTGTGGTCTGGCGCAGCTCTGGTGCTCTACAGTACTCTGAGGCAAACGGTTCCGCATCACTCTTCCCCGTTACAACAAACCCTTTTAGGGTGTAGATCCAGAGCGCTGACCTTAGAGTGCTTTGGCTTTCTGAGAAGGCCGGAGTTACCCTGGACCTCGACTTTTCCAGGTCTGCAGCGTGGTACCGTAAGGTGTTTTTGGATGGGAAAAGCTTTTGGGTTAGTGACTGCGAGAACACGAAGCGCTGTCTTCAAGTGACTTTTTCCGTGGTGGTGTGTAACAGTCTGTGTAAAGTGGCGTGGAGAGGGAGACACGCTCCGGAGTGAAGCGCGTGGGTGTTCCTGCCGTCTCGCTGCGGTGGTGCTCTGCAGTCGGTACCGAAATGACACAGAGACGACGTGAAAGGATGCCCGTCGTGGGCTTCGCCGCTGCTCTGTTTCGTGCGGGTGCGACCGACCCCTCTCAGCTCCCTCTGAAGAGGGACACGGTGCTCGTCCGAACGCCGCGGTGCCGGGCGCCAGGCTGGCGCGGGGCAGCCCGGGTCCCGCAGTCCGCAGAGCG
>NW_010402289.1:0-3177 GCF_000710305.1 Buceros rhinoceros silvestris
CTCTCCTGGCCCTCTAGCACAATAAAGGTTTACTGCATCCAAGTACTGTCTCCCTCTTTTTTTTCCCCAATGTTTTTTTTGTGTCGACTCTGTGCAATGAAATGCTCTCTCAGTATTTCTCTGGGGGATATCTGACATCTTCTCATACCTCCAGTTGTAAAGGCGGTTCCTGGCTTCTTCTGCAGCTTAGACGAGCATTGCCCAGCTGAGGGAAAATCTTTTCCCTGATTGTGTACTGGAATGATTCGATCACATTCGTGTTGCAATGTATTGAGAGTAGGTGTCTGGACCATTGATGCCTCTTCAAAAATTGTTTCTGTATGTTTATATAAATATGCGTACACATAGATATTTTGGCCATAATGTTCAAATATGAGAGGGCGGTATCAACTATTGTTCGTGGTCTTCCAGAAGAATGTGTGATGTTGCCCTCTTGCTCTCCTTAAACTTTGTTCTTCTATAACATTTCTAATGAAGATCATTCAGGGTATTTGTAACTCCTGTGGGGGAAGAAGAAAAACCACATCATATTATTCTTCCTTTTACTCAAGATGACCCTTCCCACCCCTTGCTGTGGCACGTGTGATATTAATTTAAGTTCAGTGCCATTCAAATGTCTTGGATTGACCCTGTCTTTTGGAGAAGTAGTGACATGTTGTGACACTGGGTCTGCTCCTCCCATTGGTTTTCCAGGCTCTGTTTATATCACCGCTACTCTCTGGTGTTCTGTATTTACAACTGATTCCCTCAAGCACGTAAGATCTCCCTGTACCTCCCCATTCCTATTTTGAGGCCATGCAGACAATTTTTCCTCTTCTGTCTCTTCTCCCTGCTTACAGCCCGGGTTGCAGCAGCACTTTCTCTGCAGTCAGCAGGCGTGTGGCTTTGTGCTGCATTCCTGAAGATCTTTCCGTTACTGCTCCTCCCATCAGTGAAACCATCTCGTTTTTCCAGTTGTCATGGCTGATTCCCTCCTGCTTAACACCACTCAGCTTTACATTATCAAAGTGCTCCCAAATTATGTGCCAATGCCATCGATGCCGACAAATAATGAGAGGTTTTCTGGGACTCAGCCTTGAGTAGACAGTGTAGTCAACTCCCTCCATTCCTATAACTCCCATATAACATTAGACACCGACAGAAAAGGGATCTTTATGCTCTTATTTTGTAATCAGACATGAGCTCATCCTGGACAGACATCCAGCCCACACAGAAGCTACATAACCATGTTGGCCAAGTGCTAATAGCTCTCACCAATCTTGTTATCTTGGGCTGGGCACTCACTGTCTGACACAACACACAGGTAATTGGGTGCTGGCTGGTACCTGCCTGGCATCGCCACGTTGAGAGACTCAGGGAAATTGGCATAGCTGCGGTGTTCAGCTGTGATCGTGGATGATTTACGCTGATCTCTTGGAGTCTGTGTGGATGAGCAAGGTCCTCAGAGTCGAGTAGAAGAGAAATGGGGAAGAAACCAGGAGCTCATGTTTTGTAGAGTTGTCCCAGGAACTGCCCTGTGGGGAAAGAGAACTTGGGTCAATGTGAGAGAGGTACTTGAGCCAAGAAGATGCAGGGCTGGTGCAGCACCAGCCAGGCTGTCGGCTGCAGAGCTCCTGGGAGTTCATGGCAGCAGCGTCCTGGCCTCAGGCCATGTGAGGATGGAGAACAGCAGCCAGGACAGTCACTTCCTTGTGCCCTTTTTCTCCACCTCAACTGCCTGGGCTCTTCGCATACCCCCGGCACTCATGGGACAGGGGCTGGGCTCTGCAAGCTCCAGTCCCTTCCCAGAACCCCTCAGACCTTTCACCAAAAGCTCACAGTCATGAGAGCAGGCACTGCTGGAACAGGGAGGATGGAATGGACAGAGACAGAACCTTTCAGTGAAGGTCTTTTTTTGGTCAAAACAGTCTCAGTAAATAAATGAGTCTTCTCAATAAATAAATAAAACAGTGATTTTTTTAAAATAAAAGGAAGATTTGTGAGTACCCTAGACTAATTTTCATTTCAATGTGATATCACTTACAGCACACAGCCATCTGACACACCCAGTCACATGGGGCAAACATTGACATTACCTGTGCAATCAGATTTGTCCATATCCACTGGCAGAGAATTGAGACCAAGAAGTTGAACATTCAGTCATGGAGCTTTTCTTTGGAAGAGGCTCAGTGAGGTAAACAGGTAAACCCTCTGTAACACAGCAGTCCATCTTCTTTTTACTTTACCCAGACTAAGCCAAAACTTCCCTGAGGCCACCGTTACCACAGCAGAGAGTAAGGAAAAATAAGAGGTAGGGCTTGATCATTGCTCATCAGATGCCTATCAGTTGTTTCCCATTATTCACTTTGCTCCTATTGCTCCTTCTCAGAACATACTTTGACAGAACTTCAGGCCACAATTTTTTTTTTACTTTGAACACAGTTTGATGATTTCTGGTACATCATCTGGGAAGGTGTAAAATTTAGAGGAATTCCACTAAATTACTAGTGAAAAAAAATCAGACTTACTACTGGAAGTCAGACAACTAGAATAATTAGTGTGAGACAATAATTCCAGCTCAGTAGCAATGACAGACTGGGCAGATGGGTTCTTTAGTAGCAGAACTGTGTGTGGCCAGAGCTGGCCACGCTCTGGGCTCTCCCCAAATGCAGTGCAGCCGGGCTCTGCCGGGGCTGAGAGGCTGCCCTGGCCTGGCTGTCGCGCACCGCGTGCAGGGCGAGGGAGCCCGGCAGCCCTGGCGGGGCCTGGGAAGGAAAGACGCAGAGGCAGGGGTTGGCTGCAGGATTGTTTTATTGCAAGGGCAGGCAAGCAGCCCCTGGAGAAAGACACAGCAGGCAGAGGCCCCTTGTCCGTGCGGGCTTCAGGAGAGCTCTTCCTTGAGGCTTCTGGCAGGTGGTGGCTGTTGCAAAGACAAGCACTTGACCTCTAGGACAATGGCAGGGAAGGGGGGTGGGAGGTGTTACATATTTGGCCACTGGCAGGGACAAGGAAGAAGAGATGAAATACATGAAGACGAAAAGGAGAAGTGTAATTTATGGGGCTATTCTAACTCCACTGTATGACTTCACTGCCCCTTACTGAGGAGCTTAGCTGAGGATGAAGACTGTATCATGCATTTGCCGGTAATTCTTTAGTCAAGGGCTATCTCTGTACGGTTTAGCAGGGCCCACAGCTGCC
>NW_010402290.1:0-258 GCF_000710305.1 Buceros rhinoceros silvestris
GGGCTGGTTATGTACAGTCTCTGCTGCAACTGTTTGTTTTGGAATGAGAGAAATGGCCAAGCACTACTCCCTCGTTAAACGCTGCAGTTTCGTGACTGGAATCTGGTCGAAAACCTTCCCGAGCCGTGACTGCTGTGTGCGAAGTGGAGACCAAGGATCCCTGTTTAGATTCGTGTCACAGCGGGTGGGTTTGATGATGAGACTGCTGAAAAAAATGGAACCCAGGCTGCTGCCGAGCTCCAGCCGGGAGGAAAGTCA
>NW_010402291.1:0-373 GCF_000710305.1 Buceros rhinoceros silvestris
TTGGGATGAGGTGGGGAGGTGCTAGGAAGGAGGGGAAGGGACCCCTGCAACGCTGCCTTGTTGAGGAAGGATGATGCGGGGACAGGGGGGAAACCCTGCAGCACTGGGACAGCCTGGAGCTGGGGCCTGGGAGCGGCACTGACCTGCCTGCGGGAGCTGGAGTTCCCCAGGAGGTAGGTCCTGGTCATCAGGCTGTCCCCGCGGGGAAGGGACCCCTGCAACGCTGCCTTGTTGAGGAAGGATGATGCGGGGACAGGGGGGAAACCCTGCAGCACTGGGACAGCCTGGAGCTGGGGCCTGGGAGCGGCACTGACCTGCCTGCGGGAGCTGGAGTTCCCCAGGAGGTAGGTCCTGGTCATCAGGCTGTCCCCGC
>NW_010402291.1:669-1243 GCF_000710305.1 Buceros rhinoceros silvestris
AGCCGGGGTCCCCAGAGCCACCGCAGCTGCCCTAGATGTGGGGGGGAAGAGACAAAACAACCTTGAGCACCTGCCCGAGCATCTGCTGCCTCGAGCACCCTGCCCTGAGGACCGCGGCAGCACCGGGGTGACCCAGGAAGGCTCTTCAAGCGAGTCTTCAAGGATGGTCCGTGCTCCACCCATCCTCTCCACCACATGGTTTAAAAAGAATAAACTATTACTACAGTTATTATATCGATAATCCCAAATTACTGGGGCTCGCAGACTGCAGATGGGTGAACTGCCCCCGCTGCCCTCACCCTCCTGGCTCTCAATACACAAGACGTCTCCAGTGCGCTTCTCGTGCTTCTCTAAGAGCATCCTCTTCCTCGCTGCCTGGGAGAGCGGGGCTGACTCCTTGCCAAGGAGCAGATCGCTCTTGGAGAGGCTTCAGCTCCCCCACGAACGGGCAGCCCTCACCCGCAGGAGCTTGGCTGCTCCCTGCAGGGATCACCAGCATCTGTCTGGCGCGGCTCTTCGGATCCGGAGAGCTCCAAGGAACGGGGACGAGGGGAAGGAGCCCCATCGTGACGCT
>NW_010402291.1:1367-1765 GCF_000710305.1 Buceros rhinoceros silvestris
GAGGGGCAGGAGCCCCATCCTGCTGCTGTCATGCAGCCCCGGGGGCAGCATCCAGGTTTTCCACAGTGTCGAGGCACAGCACGGCGGCGACAGCCTCTCTCCGTGCGTGGTCTCTCCTCATCGGGACAGGCTGGTGGGGGCTCCTGGGCAGCAGCCAGGGATGTTCTCCTTGAAACGGGGAGAAGTGGCAGCAGCTCCGCCCCCGGT
The DNA here is from genome assembly GCF_000710305.1 of Buceros rhinoceros silvestris. Classification (NCBI taxonomy): domain Eukaryota; kingdom Metazoa; phylum Chordata; class Aves; order Bucerotiformes; family Bucerotidae; genus Buceros; species Buceros rhinoceros. The sequence continues at coordinate 1,575 of NW_010402291.1, forward strand.
GCACTGCCTGCTCTCTGCCCGCTGCTGCTCCCGGTGCATATTTCAGCTCCGCGAGGGGAGCGACGGGCTGAGACAAAGGACAAAGTCACCTCTGGATTCGTTCCAGCGGCCTCGCGAAGCGGAGCGGATGGAGCAGCTGCCGTGGAGCAGCGTCGTCCATCAACTTCCCACCAACCTGTCCTCCACCTCCA
>NW_010402292.1:0-2643 GCF_000710305.1 Buceros rhinoceros silvestris
AGTGCTCCAGCGAGGCAGCCCATCAGTGGGGCAGCGGCCCCTGGGGCTGAACCCACCACCCTGGAACGCAGCCCAGGCTGCCGCTGCGCCAGGGCACTGCACACGGGCTGCCTGGCACCGAATAAATGACAGGCTTCAGGAGGCAACCCGTAGTACAACCCGCAGAGCGGCACCGTTACTGCACTCGGGGCTTTGCAGTGTTGGCGTCTGAGGCAAAGACGGGGCCATGGTACCTGGTCCCTGACGAAAGGGCATCACAGCTGCTGGCCTCCGTATTGCTCCATTTCCCATCACTCTCATTAGAGGGACACAGGGAATATGCACGAGTCATAATTTATCAGCAGGAGGGAGGAACGTGTCCTTTCATCTCAGGAAACACTGAATGTAAACCCTGTCTGATCCCAAGCTGGGGAAGATTGCTGCAAAGGAGCAGCCGCTTCGGTCCATCTCCTGCCTCCTGCCAAGAAACCCGAAATGATGGTTTTGACAGTGACATGGACCTGTTGGAGCAGAGCCAGAGGAGGCCGTAAAGAGAGCTGGGACCCCTCTGCTGGGAGGAGAGGGGAGAGAGCTGGGGGGGTTCAGCCTGGAGCAGAGGAGGCTGCGGGGAGACCTGAGTGCAGCCTGTCAGTGCTGCAAGGGGCTACAGGCAAGCGGGGAGCAGAACCCTCATGTCCCAACCTAGCAAAGTTCGCCAGAGCTGATCTCACACACCCTCAATCCTGGCCCCAAGCTCAGCCATTCCATGGGGATCTGGACCCACCAAAAAAATGGCCGTGAGCCTTCAACATACACCACGCGCCATAAGCCTCTCTCTTGCACAGGAGGGCGTTGGGGAGGTCTCATACATCTTATCCAACTCAGCGGCTCTGTTTCAGGTCTTTACTTCACGGACAGTGTCCTTATAGGTGGTAAGAAAGTCAAAATGGTCTCTCATTACCAGAGTAATGGGGCTAAATCAGAAGCCAGGTAGAGTATAGCTCACTGGAAAAAATTGTGATGCCAGTGGGAGCCTATAAGAAAGATGGGGACAGTCTTTTCAGCAGGGGCTGTTGGGACAGGACAAGGGGTGATGGGTTAAACTAGAAGTGGGAGATTTAGACTAGATATAAGAAAGAAATTTTTTGCATGGGTGGTGAGACCCTGTCCCAGGTTGCCCAGAGACGTGGGAGATGCCCCATCCCTGGAACTGTTTCAGGTCAGTTGGCCCTTAGGGCTCTGAGCACCCTGCTGTGGGTGCAGATGTCCCTGCTCTGGGTGCAGATGTCCCTGCTCCCTGCAGGGGGTTGGCCTGGGCGAGCTCTGAAAGTCCCTTCAACCCAAACCAGTCTGTGATTCTCTGACATTTGTAGCCTAAAGTCCATCCAAATCTCAAAACAAGACACAGCGAAGAAAACATAAGCTCCCCTCTAGAAAACACCCAAAGAGATTCAATGCTTCCAAGCGCAATTATTTCTTATGGGAAATAAGAAATTCAGACCTTTTCCTGGAGAGAGAGCTTCATTGATGAACTGACTGTGTGACAAAAACCCATCTAATCAAAAATTTCCCAGGCTGCTCCAATTGGCACGAGCATCTGGCGATGTCCTTGCTGTTTCCCAAGAACAAGGCAGACTTCTGACACGCGTTTGAAGCTGATGAACGTCCCAAAATACCCAGAAAGGAGGTCTTCTTTTTTTGGAAGAGTCCTATTGTTTCTGAGTCAGGCACTGATATGCAAGTGCAAGATAACGTAGCCTGGCTTGTGATGGAAAACATGTCAAAAACCTATTTTTTGCTGAACAACTGTGACATTTTCAACCTTTTTACCCCTGGGTGGGATAAACAGGGCACGGTCATACAGAAGACGCAGCCCTGGTTCCTCAGACCCTGTCCCAGGCAGCAAGGGCCTGGGAAGGCAGATACACTGTGCCACGCGACCCAGGGCCATTGCCTGGGGACACTCAGGGGGTGGCAAAGTGCTGATGCAAACAGGAGTGTTGCCACAAGGCCAAGGCTCTCAGCCCCCACCTGCCTGATCAGGGCTGAGGGTCACCCCTCTGCCGGGGACGAAGACCCCACTGAGATGGGTCTCGAAGCAACCCCCATGTCCAAACCACCATCCTCATGGCCACTGCAAGATCCTGCAATGGGGAGAGCTGCGCAGGCCTTGCTCTTCCCGAGACACTGATCCTTTTTTGGTAGTCCCCAGGGTGGCTGTACTGGCACCAGAAAGAGGATGGAAAGCGGTGAAGACAGAGCCACCAGGACACCGTGCCCAGGTCACCCAGCAGCCTCAGCGTTTGGGCTGGGGACGGCAGCACAACCCCAAGGCCCAAGCGCAGCTTGATGGAGGAAACCAAACCCGAACCCCAGATCCATGGGCAGGAATCACCAGTGTGGGGTAAGGGCCCCAGGAAAGCCCGGGAGGAGGTGAAGCACACCACACCAGTGCTGGGGCAGCAGCGAGGGGCAGTGGGCGCCCCGGCCTCTGCTTGCCGGGCAGTAACAACAATCTCCCTCTCCCGGGAACACGGCGAGGCCAGTCTCACCCTCGCACAGGACAGGCAGGAAAGAGCCCCCTGCAACTGCTGCTCGTGTCGACAGTGAGACACAGGCTCGCACGGTGCTTCCCAGGTCACAGGGTGCACAATGAGCACTGTC
>NW_010402292.1:2805-3354 GCF_000710305.1 Buceros rhinoceros silvestris
CCGCCCGTGTCAGCGGCCCCGTTCAGCAGCCTCCTCCCTGTCGGGCCGGCAGCAGCCAGGGCAGGCAGAGAAGGGCTTTGCCCAGGGGAAGCAGCACAGAGCTAGAACGGAGCTGCAGAGGCTCGGTCTCCAAAGGCCAGACCCCGCTTCTTGGCCAACAGTTCAAGATCTCCAACCAGCCCCAGGTAACCACCTGGTGAACGACTGTGCTGTCCAAGGAAGCTGCGGTGCAACGCGGCTCGTCCCCACCTCCAGAAGGCAGCTGCACAAAGAGCCAGCCAGGACGTGCCAAGGGTCCCAGAAGCTGTTGCTGACGAGCCCCAGTGCCAGCGGAGCTCCGCTTCATCGCGCTTCAAAAGCCTCCCGCCCGCTCAAGCAGCCACAGGAACCACACAAGCCTTTTTCTCCAGTTTCACCAAGCACCGCTGGAGGAGAGGGGTGTGAAGAGAGGCCAGGGCTCTCCCATGCCTAGATTTGCCAGGGGCAGAGGCCAGGCAGCCTGCTGGCAGGTGACACTGCTCACAGGTGCTGACAGTTGGAGGGAGAGGC
>NW_010402292.1:3500-4211 GCF_000710305.1 Buceros rhinoceros silvestris
GCCAGGGGGTGGGCCGGGAGCACCTTTACCACAGCTCCAGCTCTGCCTCTCCTAACTGGAGCGCAGGGCAGGCCAGGCATGGCCCTCTCAGGCCATACAGAGAGGAGGAACGTGCTGGTCCCTCTGTGGGCCTAGCTCCAGTGAGGTGGAGAGGCAGCAAGACGCAGCCCCGCTCCCCCAGCCCCCGTGCAGACCTCTCACTCACCCAGCCAGGTAGACGTGAGCATTGCCGCTGCTCAGCAGCTCCCACACCAGCCGTCGGTTCTCCCGGATGCGGTGCTGAACATAAACCTTCTCCTCCTGCAGGAAAACACAGCGCTGAGCCCACCAGCCCTGGCGGCAGCCCCACCAGCTCGCCTGGGCCACCCCTGGGGACGTTGGCAGGGGCTGTTCACCAGAGCTCAGGGCAGCGCAGCCCCCCCGGAGCAGGGGCACTGGGAGAAGCAGCTGGATCAACTATGGCACAGGAAAGGGGATCCCCACACCTCATGTCAGTGCCCTGGGATGGGCTGGTTGGAGGTGGGTGCAGCAGCAGGAGTTTTGGTGGGGAACGTGCCCTCAGAATCCTCTGGCTGCTCCCTGCCTGCTCCAGCTCTGGTGAACAGCCCGGGCCTGGCCAGGGCCAGGAGCTGGGGACCCTCAGCAAGGGCTCCCCTGCCCACGCTCCTCTGCCAGCATGGGCACACGAAGACGTGGGGCCGCCCCTGCCCA
>NW_010402292.1:4367-9817 GCF_000710305.1 Buceros rhinoceros silvestris
GCAAGACCCCTCCCCACAGCCCCCACCACCAGTCCCAGCCTGACACATGCCCTGGAACAGCTTGGGAGGGCAGAAAGCTTGGGGGGGGACAGCCTCGGTCCCACTCCCTGCCCCTCCGCTGTGCTAAGGGACTGGGTATGACTGGCTTAACACAGTACAGCCCAACCAAGGAGACCTCCCAAAGGGTTAATCCACAAGCCTTCACACATCCAAGCAACTGCCTGCAGCCCTTGGCTCCTGCCCAAGAACACCATTGCCAACGTGCCTGAACTCACTGTGGCCCAGACCGCTCCTCCGTGACAAAGGTGACACTGTGATGGAGGCCAGGCCCTCTGCCTCACGTCCCATCACGCCAGGGGCTCCGCCCGGCGGTGAGCTGAACCATGGGCACAGCCTCCCCACTCCCGCCCAGCCCCAAAGGCCATGGGGCTCTCGCAGTCGGGAGGCGTGTGGGGAGCAACCCCCAGCAGCAGCCAGCTCTGGCTGTCCCAGGAGCCGGTCACCGCACGGTCAGCAGATCCCCCACGGCTCCACTGGTTGCAGGTCACCCTGGGCATGGCTCCACGGCTCTGACCCGTCCACTGGTGATGCAGGAGGTAAGCGAACCTGTGGCAAGCACCAGCACAGCTCAGCTTCAGCATCATCACTATTAATCAGCCAAGTGGTGACAGAGGCTCTGCCAGTCAGGCTGGAGCTCCGAGCGGGTCATTTCAGGACCTGCAGCTACCTGGAAGCCAGAGCACCCCAGTGACAAACTGGGGTCACAATGTCTCAGCTAAGCTCCAGGGCACCCTGCTGAGAATTAGCGGCAGGCGCATTAGGCTGGGATCAACCTGCACCACGGGGCAGGCATGATGTGACAGAAGGTCACCACAAAGGGGACCTTACGGAGAGAAGAGAGAAATCCTGCTCGGCTATGGAGCGTCCCAGCTCCAGCCAGGCTCTAGGAAAACAGAGGTTTTGATGAGTTAAGGGCTGTGGCACCTCCTAGAGCCACAGGTACGATGTCCCAGGGCAGCACATCCTACCTGGCTGTGCCCCCGCTTGCCTCCCCGGGCGGCACCGCAAGGACTCGTGGCAGGAGACTCTCTCAACAAACTGCTTTGCCCCACGGAGCAGGCAGAGAGGGGGGGCCAGGAGGCACTTCCTGACGTGAGCCCTGTCCCTCCAGAGCCTGCAAGGGCAGGGGGTGGCTCTGGGGCTGCTCTCCGGAGTTGGGAGCTGCAGGTCCCCCCTTCACTGTGAGAGCCATCGGAAAAACGGCAGACAGGTCACCCAGCACACCTCTGCGGTGCTGCTCCTCTTCATCACAGGCTTGGAAAGCCTTCACAGCAACATTCAACTCGTGCCCTACAAGTGACGGGACAGAAGAGGCTGGCTTCGTGCCAACGCACGCACAAGGCCAGGAGGAAAGGACCGGTGCAGCTCAGCTCCTAGAATGACCCATTCTCACCAACCCTTTGTATCAGAGCTCTGTTTCCAAGGCAGGCTGAGCTTCCAGTGCCACCAGAGACAGGGCAAGGCAGGGGAACCCAGCCCCAGCTCACACAACGTCTCTGGCATCGTAGAAAGCCCAGAGAGGAGCTGAGAGCTGCCCAGCAAAGACAAGCCCAGGGAAATAAGGCAGCGAGGTGAGGGGCTGAGCTGTGAGGGTGCTCGTACCTCTGTGGAGCTTTCTCCTGCGTGGCTGAGGTGTGAGCCGACCTCCTCGGCTTCAGCCAGCAATCAGAGGGACGCGGCGGGGAGGGTGGCACTCAACCAGGAAAGGTTACTGCCTGGTGACCCAGGAGGCTGTGGAGCCTTTTATCGCTCATGTGGTCCAGCCAAACAAAGCCTTATCTGCTCCAGCGCTCGCCAGCCCTGTCCCAGCACCACTCTAGCTCAACTCAGCCAGACACGTCCCAGCTGGGCAGAGGGTTCTAGCCAGCACCCAGGCGCTGTTGGGGAGTGAAGCGACCACTGTGCCACTGCTCCAGGCCCTTTGCAGGCCACGCCAACAGGTACAGGGGGCTAGAAACACTGGCAGAATTACATCAGTGCTGCCTGAGATGCTTCTATATCCACCCTCCTCTTCTGGGAACTCACCTGGTCCCTGGAGAAGGCTGTGAAGAGGGTCAGGAAGCCTTTTGTGACCAGCTCTTCCCACTCTGCCTGGCAGTAGAAGTCCTTGGATTTCTGGCGGCAGCCGAAGAACAAGCAGTTCCCTGCAGAAAGGGAACCACAAGGGTCGTGCTGGGTGGACCCAGTGCCCTGCGAGTCCCTCCTTCCCAGATGCTGAACACAGACCCTTCTGCAGCAAGGGGCACTCCAAATCCCCCACAGGACCGTCCCTCACCTCTCCGTCCTTGTGCCACCCGCTCCTGTATCGCTGCTCGGAAAGGTGCCACCCCTGTACCAGGGCCGATCATGATCACGGGGGTGTCAGGGTCAGCTGGGAACTTCATTCCTCCTTTCTTCACCCACAGAGGCACCTGGACATCACCTTCAAAACAAACAGACCGACGGGCATCACACCACCACCCTTGTGCCCATAACACTCCCTGCAGAGGGGCGGCCCAGTGCCCAGGTCTCCCAGGGTGCTCCAGAAATAGAGGCAGCACCCAGTTTACCACCACCCCAGCACCAAGGCACCCCGGTGCCACGGGCACACTACATGAAGCGCTTTGGCTGTCTCAGCACGGTCTCTGCAGCACCCGAGTGAACCTCAGAGCAAGGCAAGAGCTCCACAGCACATGGGCTGTGGGACAGTCTCGTCACTCAGCTGGTGCGAGGGAAGAAGGTGGTGGAGGAAAGCGGAGATTTCAACCTGGCTGTCGAGTCAGGGAGGGCCAAACTTGCCTCCTCTGGGAGCCAGCAGAGGGGTGAAGATCCCCACTGAGGTACTCTGAGAAGACCCAGTCTTGCCCTGGAGATATACAGAGCAATTCTCCACCATCCTGCAGCAGGGAGACTCTGTGAGCTTGTCACACTTGCGCGGGAACCCAGCTGGAGGGGTTTTGTGCTGAGAGGAGAAGAACAGCACGCATTGGCTTTGCATGTGCTCAAAGGAAGGACCATCCCTCCCAGAGCTGGTGCTATGGGGCTGGAGGTGTCCAGCAGCCAGAGCATTACCAGCTTGGCAGCAGGAGCAGCCCGCTGTGGGACAATGGGGCACACTGGCACTGGGAGCAGCAGGGTCAAGCAGCTTGGAGAAAACCAGGAGCAGAGGGTGCTCAGGGCAAGCTGGAGGAGCAAGTCATGCTCTGAAGAGGATGGGAGCAGCGAGGAAGGATGGCTATGGTGAGTTCAGCTCATCTGTCCAAGCCAGTGTGCTCCAGTTCCCCAGGGTGGTGGTGCTCCACCAGGGTCCGAGCAGTTCTGGAGTGTGGCCAGCACATGCACAGCTCCACCATGGTCCCACGGGACCAGCACTGTGTGCTGTGGCAAGCCCACGGGGTTCTCACAGAATCCAAGCAGTTACCTTGCTCTGGGTTGAGAGAAGCCAACCAGGTAGAGCAGAGACCACGGCGGGGTTTGCTGAGCCGCGTCTTGTACCGCACTACTGCCACGAGGATCTGGATGCGGTCAGGGTGAGCCTGCGTCCGGACAGGAGGTGTGAGAAAGGAGGAGACACCCAGCATGGCTCTGTGGGAAGAGCCCAGTGCCTGCTCCAGGGACAAAGCCTGTGCCCAGCTCCTGCCAGGGCACCTACAACACTCGCCCTACCCCAAAAGAGCCACTTGGGCACAGAATGGAGCCCACCCTCACCCAAAATCCTTCCAGGAGGAAAGGGGGGTTTCCCAGAGAATCACTGCTGTGGGAATCCCCTGGACAGCTGGGAACTGTGACCGAGACTGTCCAACCCAAGAGGACAAATGTCACCTGTGCATGGGCTGACGGCTGCCACCCGGCCAGGTCCCACTGCCACCTCCTGGCAGCAGCAGGAAGCAGCACTCCCCCCTCCCACGGCCACACCACCCAGGGAAGCTCCCAGCCTGGGTGGTGCCACATCCCCCTGTGCCCTGTGAGGAGCCAGCAGAGCTCTGCAGCTCTGCACCGGGCCAGCCGCGGCACTGGGAGAGCTGCGGGAGGGCAAGTGCCCTAATCCAGAGGCTGGCACAGCCCTGGGGTTTGTGTCCAGCACGTCAGGCTGACGCAGGCTCACAGCGGAGGGGGTGCTTCGGGTGGGCTGTGGGCGCCCAGAGGGTCCAGGAATACAGGCTGAACATCCACAGTGTGCATGGCACCGACGGTCAGCCCTGGCCCTGCCAGAGCCTCAGCTCAGAGCCTGACACGCAGCTGAAAAAGGGCTGAACTCTCACCAGCAGGGAGGAGGCGATGGAGAAGGCACGGGGTCTGATGCGGGGGATCAGGTCCAGCAGGTATTCGGGTGGGATGGCACACGTGGTGTGAGGGAAATCCCAGAACACCTGCAAAGCCAAGGCGGGGGGAGACCTGGGACACCCCAGAAGTCAGCCTGCCTGCCCAGGGCGTCAGGGGCTGTCCCGCTCTGCTGTGCCATGACCAAAAGCACCACACTGGAGACCTGAGCAAGACCTGCCCTGACCCACCGCCCTCCCCTCCCCACAGAGGGGCAGAGGGGCTGGGCACAGAGCCCAGCAGGATTTGAAGCAGGGCTTAACCACCAGTGGAAACCCAAGGACCCTTCAGAACACGGGTGAAGTCCACTAAATTCCCCAGCCAAGAAATTACGGCTCATGTCTGCCTGGAGGCTTTACACCATGGCAGAGCCCTCACAGAGCGGGTCTGCTGTGCTCCCCCCTCAGCCTCACCTCGAGGGTGGTCCTGCGGGGCCGGTTGCAGTAGCTGTACAGCTCCTCCTGGCCCTGCGCAGAGCTGAACTCCTGCAGCTTCTCCCGCTCTAGCTCGTTTGTCGAGAAGTAGGACAAGAGCTGGAAGAAGGAGCGCCGAGGCACGCAGGAGATGTCCAGGTAGTGGGTGACCAGGTGCCGGACGGTGCAGGGCTGCGGTAGGAGGGCAGGGAGGGACGTGCCTGCAAGGCGAGGCAGGGGGATTGCTCAGGGCCAGCACCAAGTCCAGGTGCCCGAGCACTGCCTGCCTCCTGCCCCCACAGCTCTGCTGATCCCCAGGCACCCAGACAAGGGCAGCCCTGCTGCGGGCAGCACCAACTCATCGCAAGAACGTGCTACTGAAACCAAATTTAGCTGCTGCTATCGCAGCTCCCCCACAGGCCCCCACTCCCTCCTGCTCTCCCCAGCTTTCCAAGCCCACACATTTTCAACGTGGAAGGAAGTTGGTGGTGCTGGAAGTGCTTTAGGACAGTGCCTTATCCACACGGGTCCCACCTTGCCCACGCACAACACAGTGGAAACAACCAGCGTCAGGTGTCAGGCCTGCCCTTGCCTCCTACTTTTCTCCCAAGGGCCTGAATTTCTCGTGGGTTTGGCTGCCAGGCAAAAATCCCAGCACTGACAGACACAGGCAAGACG
>NW_010402292.1:10538-10901 GCF_000710305.1 Buceros rhinoceros silvestris
AGCCACGGGGCTGCCACATTCCAGCAGGACCTACTGGGCTCCGTGGGTTTCAGCACAAAGCGTCTGTCTGGGTCCAGGCGCAGTAGCTGGCAAAACTGCTGCACGTCTTCGGGGCAGTTCTGGGGCTGGATCATCACCACATCCCCTGCGCTGAACCTGCAGAGGCAGCGGGACCTGCCGAGAGCAGCCACAGGGCAGGGCCTCGGTCCCAGCACCACCAGCCCGAGCAGCGCCCGCGCCCAGGGACAGGCCACAGCTCAGCCACATCGCCAGCATCAGAACGTTGCACTCTGCACCGCGACAAGGCAGAACGAGCTGGTCCACAGGCAGGGGGCACACTGCCACACCCCCCTGCAACATTCC
>NW_010402292.1:11088-11812 GCF_000710305.1 Buceros rhinoceros silvestris
TGCAGCCTCAGGTATTACCGAAGAAGGGGAGTGGAAGAGGAGGGCAGGCTATGGGACACCCGACCCCACACAGCAAAGCCTGGGGGAGGCAGGAAAATACTCACGTGATGCCTGAGCCCGTGATATCAAACTCGATGAGACGGACATCCTGGAAATGGGATTCTGCTGTGACCCGCTGGTTGGACACCAACCGGGCAAAGAAGGGATGCAGCTCGGAGGGAGCAGCCCGGGGGGCTGCTGGCTCAGGCAGGGCACCGTCGGGGTGGGGGGAGTCCTCAGCCAGGTAGTGCAGGGTGTATTTTGGAGGCAGGCTGTGGGGAGGAGAGCAATGCAGTGCGGTTAGCTCCGTGCCACAGCTCCTGTGCTGCCACAGCGCTGGCGGGAGGGATAGGCCACAAGTCTCCCACCGTATCCACCACTCATCATCCCTGTCCCCGGGAGCTGTCCTGAGACAAGAGGACGCAGTGTAGACTGCCAGGAGAAGGAGATCCCAAAGGCTCCAGGGCAGGCAGACGGGGGCTGGCTGGGCACACACGCTGGACAGGGCTGCCAAGAGCAGAGGCACGTGGGGACGGCAAGACAGGCAGAACCCTACCAGAGCTGACAAGCCCCAGGAGACAAGGGGACACCCGTGACCAAAGACCAAGGGATACTTGGGACCCAGAAGCTGTGTGGGGAGGCTTCCCAGTCAAAGCAGAGCATTATCTCCACCCCAGAGGACAGT
>NW_010402292.1:11969-12713 GCF_000710305.1 Buceros rhinoceros silvestris
AGGGCATTCCCCCCCAGCCAGCTCCAGCAGTCCCTGCTGCCCCCTGCACTCACCGTACATCTGGACTGAGGATCTCAAGGCCGGGAGGGAGAGGATACAAGGCGAGGATCTTGTCCCATAAGGCCAGGAGCCAGGGGTCCACAACTGCGTCTGGCCTGGAAGTGGGAAATATGGGCTGCAGCAGCACAGCTTCATCCCCTCAGCCTCAAGAGCTGCTACCCTGAACCCAGACCGTGCCGGGCGGCCCCTGGGCCACCCCCACTGGCCCCTGGGCAACCACCTCTGCTCTCCTCTCACTGCACAGTCACTGCTCTCTTCCAGCTTCAGCCACTCCCGGCACTTGCTCGCTCACTGGGCTCAGGCCCTGACATCTGAACAGAACCACCATCGAGCATAACCGGCGGCAGCCATCGGCCCCTCCAGCCACTCGCAGCCTCTGCCCCATGCAAGAATGGCCCTGTCGGGGTGCAGGAGCAGACCTGTGGTGGGAGCAGCATGCTCCCACGGTCCCCAAGGCCACCCAAGGGGACACACACACAGCCCTGCTGTCAGCCCATGGGAAAAACTGTAGCCCCACTGCCACCACCCCTCCACTGGGCTCTTACCCCAAGTCATGCTGGTCGTCTGCCGCCTTAGACCCTGCTCTGAGGGCAGAGTTGGGACGCTGGACACCCTGGGGAAGGAAGTGACCCAGGCACAGCAAGGAGCATCAGGAGGATGCTGGCCCTGCAGGGGCTCAGGCAC
>NW_010402292.1:13184-13760 GCF_000710305.1 Buceros rhinoceros silvestris
GGGCTCTGCTGGGGCACACAGAAGCTGGGCCAGCCAGGGCCAGCACGGCCCCATGAGGGATGTCTCCATCCTGGGACAGCTTAAAGAAGCAGCTCTCTGCCACTTGCTGGGCCACACAGGCTGTGCCCAGCTCCCAGAAGGGACTCGGGGAGCTCCAGCTTCCCCTCACAGGGCAGCTTGTGGCTTGTGCCGTTTCTCAGAGAAACGCCTCCTTCCCTCTTGCACCTCACCGCCCCACAGAGCTCAGACACTCCCATTCCTCCCACTACAGCTCTGTCAAGCACATCAGGACAAGCTTTTGGGAGAGAACTGGGACCAACAAGGCTGGCTGCCACCTAAAACTCTGTTTCACATCTCTTGGTGGCTTGGTCCACTGAAATGGTTGTGGTATGGGCACGGGCACAGGCACAGGCTCTCCTGCAGTCCAGACAACCAGCTGAAAGATGACGCCTGGTGCACTGCGGCAAAGCACCTGCTCGAGGAGGCCAGGAGGAACAGAACAGGCAGCAGCCCGGTTCCTGGAGGCTGGGAGGGACACAGGCTGCCAGAGCACAGATTTTTAAGGCTGGTGGGGAT
>NW_010402292.1:13900-14152 GCF_000710305.1 Buceros rhinoceros silvestris
TGGGGATTACATTTCAACTGAGGGGATTCTCTAGAGTCAGGCTCTGTGTCCCCTTACCCTCTTCGCTCTCCAGCCACCCCAGTCTTGCCTGCAGCCAGAGCCGTGGGGAGCGGCTGTCGCAGGCAGAGCTGCTTACTTGGGATAGGAGGAGTCGCCGAGGCCCAGCACAGCGTAGTCCAGCTGGCAGAGGGAACCGGGCGGCAGGTTCTTCCGGAACAGAAACCGCCAGAACATCTATGAAAGAGCCCACCA
>NW_010402293.1:0-2136 GCF_000710305.1 Buceros rhinoceros silvestris
GCGGGAGCGGGAGCGGGAGCGGGAGCGGGAGGAAGGGGGCAACACGGGCAAAGCGCAGAAATGAGGAAGACACAGGGAGCACTGTGCACCCAGCCAGCAGAGGAAGCGTCAGCCAAAGCCATGCGTGAAAGAAAACCGGTTCCGGGCCATCCTAACTACTCAGTTACTCAAAACTAGAGTCTTCCTGAGAGGGGAGGACGCCAGGCAAATTTTTCTCAGCCACACTGGTGCAAATCCAGGTGCCTCTTTCAATACCATTGGCTTCTCTTTCTAGTGCCAGAGAGGTCAAATTTGACCCTGGTGATTTTTTTTTTTTTAAAAAGAACACTTAAATTTTACAGCAAAATTTTCCTGCTTCTTCTACTGTATTGTTCCTTTATCTGCAAATGTTAGTTTCTTCACTGGCCTGGTGGAAATCCAGAGCATGATACCTTCTTTCAGAAACCATGTAATTTTGCTTGTCAATGTCAAGTCCCATTGTTGGATGTGGGAAGTGCCAGCCTCAGGGCCAAGGTAGCCAGGTTGGATTACACAAGTACAAGAAACAGTGTCCAGAGACTATCAGACACTGGGTGTCATTACACTGCTGATTTCCCTTGGGACACTCTCTCTCTCTGCTCATAGACTTCTCACAGAGCCTTCCAGAGTCTTTGTCTCAGCCTCACTCTCCTTACATCAGTCTCTGGCTCCCTTTCCTCCACCCTATCCTCACTTGTGTGCATCATCTCTCATTTGTTTTTCTGTTTAGTCTCTGAGCATCCCCATTAAACCAGGCTCGGAACAGAAAATCTTCAAGCCTCACTGCCTTTTCCTCACTGCCCCACTTCCCTCAAAAAGCCAGGGGCCAAACTAAAGGGGATACCATCACATCCTACATGACGCTTTCAGGAGTATCTCTCTCATATTGTACCCCACCCTGACTGCAAGTCATTGGGCAGTCAAACTCTGAACGGTACGATCTCAGCAGATCTTTGGCTGCTGCCGAAGTACAAATGAGAAGAAATTAACTGTCTTCAACTTGTACACAAGACAATTTTATTTTCCATCAAATAGTGGTCTTGTAAGAGATGCAGACAGATGATGGTCTCCGGCTGGTGTTGATGATATGAAGTGCAACAGCTCTTACAATGCAGACCTCTCTCTCTGCTCTGTCTATCTATTGATTTCCCTCACATAATTAAATTGTGAACTCTGAAATGGAAAGCCATCTTTCATTTCAAGCACTGATCAGCATCTAGCCCACCAGGGCCCTGAGCCCCTGTTAGATCCCTGGTAACGCTGCAATGCAAATGGTATGGGGCCTGCCTCTGCCTGCTCACTAGCCCCGAGACTCCACGCCAGCCTAATGCAGGGGATCTTACACATCCAATAACACAATAGCAGAGTGACAGAGCATTATGGTGCTATTGTGCCAGAAGTGTTGTTATGAGTATAAAGGATTGAGCCGGTTATTAATCATCTGGAAGTGTTTTACACAGACACGAACATAAATCACAGCACTCCATCCAGTGGGGTAATTACATTCTGCCACAATAAATTCCTTCTAAAACTTCTACCAATAATAGTATTTTTCACTCCCAGTCCTTTGTGCTTTGTTGCTTTACACACTAAAGAGCTGATGTATCTCTCCTCTGAGGTGATCAATTGCCTTCTATGAAAATTCAGATGTACACAGGGCTGCACTATATTCTTTATGTAGCCATCAGAGAACTCTACAAAGCTCTTTCTTCATATTAAATAATGTATAAATGCCCAATTTTCTTACTGTAAAGAAAATGCATTAATGACATTTAGCAACAGAGCTCTGTAGGCAGCCTTTTTTGAATGACAAGATAGTAAACATCAACTCCTAAATCATATTTATCCTATGATGCCATCAAATCCAAAAGCAGCCAGGAAAGAGAGGAAATACTCTAATCTCCTCTTAATGCACCTTTCAGAATCTCCTCGCAGTTTGGGCAGCTCTGCATATAAAACAGCAATGTCGTTTGCAGCTGGCTATTTATTATTTAGCGTACAGCGCTATATAGCTCTGCATTCCTTTATAATACATGAAGGGAAATTTCAGGTAGTAGCACAGGGGAGATCTGGCCCCTCGACAGCCACGCTGAGCACGCGTGGGAAGCCTTGCTGAAC
>NW_010402293.1:2210-11120 GCF_000710305.1 Buceros rhinoceros silvestris
AAAGCTTGTGCCACTGTTCTTAGCTACCACTCAGGATTCGTTCCGTAGAGAGAGCAGTTCCCCCTGACTGCAGTAAAGTGTTTGTCTCCAAATTAAAATGGCATATTGGAGCATGCCATGCTGTTGGCAGTGCAGGTCATTTCCTTTATTAAAAAAAAAAAAAAATCGCTCACATGTTGACTTATGTAAGCCCCGATGCACTGTTTAAATCAGCTTCCAAAGAGAGGATAAACGGACCGTCTTTTCCAAACAATGTCTGGAAATTACGTGTAACACCTGATAGCATCAGTTTTGCAGCTATCTTTGGAAGCTTCTCTGGTTTAGCAGCAAACTAAAGAGATAAGCAAACACATACCAGAATCTGCATCGTTGCTTGGAAACAATCAGTTTGGGAATGGTATAATCCTATTAGTCTAAAGAAGACCAACATTTTAATAGACTTCGTGGCATTCAGATGCAAACTCTTCCTCTCAAATCAAATTTTACTACGTCTGTAGAACAGTTTTCCTCTTTTTTTTCCCCCTCTCTACTAAAGGGCATACATAAATGCCTCATGGCATCGCAACGATGAATAATGATGTGCTAAACCTTTATTGATTTGCTTGGCATTCTCATAGACTCCTCATCCCCAATCATATGCACTGAATTACACACTCATGTTTGCAGCGTAAAAAATACATCACACTGGAAAGAGAATATTGAAGAACTGAAGGGACTGCTGATGCAATGTAGAGGTCCGGATTATTCCAGACCTTGGCAGATGGAGCACCTCTGGGAGCAAAGCAGGGATGCCCACACCACAATGTCAGGCAGCTGGGTGAGGTAGGATGTCTGATGAGAGTCCTGCTATGTGAACGGAGGAGCCCCAGCACCTCCTGTAACTCAGCCGGAGCAGGGCTCTAACTTACTGTCCTACCCTTTGTCCGCTGAGTGCAGAAGGGGCCCAGCTACCTGAGAAGATTGCTGAAGTTGAGCAGAGCAGCCTTAGGCCTACTCTGATGTATTTTCAGCCGAGTGGCTAGAATTCTGCTTTCAGAAGTACTGAATTGTGCATGGAAGTCCGTCTCTACTGGAGGAGCTCTCATGTACATGCTGAACTCCCCTCCACTCCGCTGGAGCAGGAACTTGTGCAGAGTGTGCCATACCTATCAGTGCTTTCCCCGTAAGACCGACTCCTGCCTCATGGTCATGGCTGCTGGCTTCAACCCAGCCAAGAACGATACCTGTCTAACCTCCTCCGTCAGTGTGAAATTCCTAACGGGCCAGGGGCAGCTCCTGCTGAGCAGACACCAGCATCAGAGCCACTACCACAACCCGGACTCATTCCATACCTGCTCAGCAGCACGGCAAAGGATGTGAACAGCCTTGCAGAGACCTGCTTCTTCACCCCAACAGACTTTTCTTCGAGGCAGGGTTGACACACACAGGGCAGGAATAATGCCGAGGCACCTTCTGACGTTGCTTTGCCTGAGCTCCATTCTCTCAGGCTGTCAAGCAAGTTTGCACTTTCAATGGGTACAATATTCCTACTAAAAGCGTGAATTGTAAAAGTATAAATGGGAGATGATTCTCAAAGGCATTTTTATAGCCAGCAGAAAGCTTCATGCCAACTGCTTGAAAAGGCTTTGAAAGTTTTCCAAGACAGCACAACAGAGGCCCAGATCACTCCTACCGCTTTAGCTTCACAACTGCCTTCCCTTTCAGTAGTTACCTTTGTCTTCAGCAGAGAGCCTCCCTCCCACCACCCAGCCCCTGCTCACTGCCAGCATCCTCCAGACGGGGCGGGACGGAGCGTCCTTCCCACCCCACGGACGTGACCTGGCTGTGCCACAGGCTGCCGTGGGCAGAAGCACAAGGTGCACTTACCCGCCGTGTCCGAAAACGTTCTCAACATTCCCAGCACGCAGCAGCTAGGGGGAAATGGGCGCAGCACAGCAGACTGCCAGCTCCTGAAACCTGACGCAGTCCCACAGGGTTTGGCCATTTCTGCTTTGCCAACGTAACGCTCACAAATCTTAACCTGTTCTGTCACCGAGAGCTCCGTGACCAGCTGAGAAGAGGAAACACTTGTGTCCCAGCCAGCCCCTCTGAGTGCTGGGTTGTACTGGGACAGGTTTCCGCAGGTAACAAAAGGTCACAGTCTGAGCTCTAACGCAAGTTCCTGGAGTTTCCCAGAAGCCTTTTTTCACCTACATAACGTCTGTTCTCAGCCAGCGCTGAGGATCCCGTGGATTTTTAATATCGTATTTGGATCAGGAATTTTCTAACCTCCTTTGCTGCCATTTCTGTACTCGATGCAGAAGAGCTAGTCTGACCTGAGCTCGCCGAGACTGTCCTAGAGACCTTTACTTCTTTATTAACGGTTTTGCTGGTGTCTAAACCTCCTGGGCACTTGTATTTCCACTTCAAGATCTTCAGGGGTGCTGTCCTCACTTCTACACCCAACCACTGAGAAATCCCGTGGATGAGACAATAATTGCTTTTTCTCATTTGTGTTCCTTAACTACTTTTTCTCTTAGCAACAAATCTGGTTTCTTCCTTGTCTTTTCTACACCTTCAGCACTTGAATGATTAATCTCTTTCTTATTTCTTCCTCACTGGATTTTTTTTATCTATTGCTAACGCATTTTTATCTTAGAAAGATTCCCCAGGTTCTTCTGCATGTAACTATGAGATTCTTCCTTCATAATATGCCATTGTGAGCTGGCTGCTATTATATACATGTCTGTGTGGTTTTGCACCTAACTGGTCCTGAGGGTCAGCTTTGGACGGGGAGAGGTCAGCACAGCGTGAGTGATGATGTCAGGGTAGCTCAACACCCATTTTTATTTTCTTCTCTGGCTTTTAGTAACCAAACTCTGCAAGGGCCTTTCTGCTCTGATGTCATAACCCCCCTCCCAGTCCCTATCTCAAATATCTGTAAGGAGTAGCGGGGGTCTTTCAACTCCACCTGTGACCTGAGATCTCTTGGTACTTGCCCTCCAGGGAGCCTGGGTTCGGGGCAGCTCTGAGCGCAGCTGACATGAATATGTCTGCAGTCACCACCACACACAGTGTGGGATCCAGGGCCACCACGGGGAGGGTGACGTCAGCAAGGAGACACGGTTGAGCCAGTGGCATGGAGCCCAGCTGCATGAAAAAGGGAACAGCTGAGGAAGTGAGCCTGGTGTCACCGAGGGGAAAAAAACCCTTTCCAGTAAGGCTGGAGGCAGCAGATCGTGGCAGAAAGCGAGTGGCCGCGTGCTGAGGATTTAAGGGCTTGCCTGTTTGTCACAAAGCAAGATGAAGCTGAGGATGAAGCACTAGACACAAGTGCTAAGCTTTCCTGAGAGGCTTAAACAGTTGAAGTAGCAGCACCCTCGGCCCTGTGGCCACCGCACTGCCCCTGCTGGGCCATTACGTGTGCTGCTGAGTTTGCAGGGTCTCAGGGCTGAGGCTCCTCGTGTCGTCTGACCTTGTCTTAACCTGCCCAGAGCTGTTTTAAGCCCGGTTAGCTGATCTGCCTTGTTTTTCTAATGACCGGCACCTGTGCTGGGCTTGTTTTCCTTTTGCTTATTTCTTCGTGCTCTAACCATCCTGTTGACCCTGACAGCAGCAGCAAGCAGCTCTTCCCTGCAGAAGGACACATTGCTCGGCACAACGGGGGCTGGAGCGGAAGGCGAGCGGGGCCTTGGACGCGGGACACAGTGTACAGGCGTGGAATGATAAGAAAGAGGCAGAGGCTGACACGGTGGAGCCCAGGGCTGTCAGCATCTCAGCAATGGTCACTTGGAGAAACGAAGCCCTGGGAGCTGGACAAAGCATGGCTCAGGGGCAGCAAACAGAGCAAGTACCTCCATGACTAAAAGGAACCATATGAGTGAACTCGTTTGCAATTCAGAGTGGCAAACCAAGGTGTGAAGCGGATTAGCAGACTTACAGAAATGATCCCAGCTGGCCTCTACGGGGAGGAGGAAGAATCCATCAAACTGACGAGAGACTCAGGGGTGCTGATGCCCGTCCCCCCGGGCTGAAGCCATCAGTCTGAGCACCCAGAAGGGCAGTGGAAGGGCTTGAAATGCTGGGAAAAGGACCAGACTCTGGGACTGGTTATGACAGTTTTAGCTGTATTGCTATTAATGAAACATTTTCTATAGTAGTATTCTTTGCTTTTTTTACCTTCTTTTCCTAACAGAGTGAGATCTGGGTTAATAAGAGTTCTTTGATCAGATCATTCAGATTTCGATTATGCTAACAGCAGATTCTTAGCTCTACGTAGAAGTGTGTTTCCTTCTTGTCCCTGAAAGTCAGTAACTCCCCAGTGCTTTGGGGACCGAGGCAGTTCCTGGTTTCACTCCCTGCTCACAGCCATGCACACTGGACACTGAAGGCACTAACATTCGTTCTCCCCGAGCGATGTGCTCAGAGCGGGACAGGGACGCTCAGCATTGCAGAGCATCCGTTACAGCCGCTCAGCCGGAGCAGCAGCTTCGCTGGCAGGAAGGATTTCTCGGTCCTGTAAGAAACATTACTCTTCCCTGTGAATCTGCAGTACTTGCAGATGTTTCCCACCAACTCCGAGCAGCTCTGTGCTCTGTGGTTTAATGTGCCGTCCCGGCTTTTCTGAGAATGAGGTCCTGGAAAACATGAGATCACCTGCTGCACCTTTGTCTCCGTACTGTGGAGAAGGGACTGTAACGCTCTGTTAACTCAGTCTTCAGCCAAGCACCACAGAGCAGAAGAAAGCCCCAGCTGCTGCTGGACATGTAGGATCCATTAAGCTGGTTTCTTGCCCACAAAGACAGAGTCTAGGCCAGTTTTATGGTCGCTTTGCCTGAGGAGAGACATTTAAAGCAGGTGCAGCATCACCAAGAAATGAGGCCAGTGACCTGGAGTTTCAAAGGGATTTGAGCATCTAGATGGAAGCACAGACCTGCTGAAGTTACCCCACACTCCTCGGGATGCTCCTCCCTCTACTACTGACTGCTTGGAGTTGCTTTTCCCCTGGTCATTTCAGTACTTCCAACATTTGCTCAGAAATTTTCAGATCTCTGCTGGAACGGATGGATTCAGGAGGTGAAATGGCAGCATTTCCTTCTATAATCAACAAGATAATGCGCTGAATTCCCGAAGCTGCTACCTGCAAGTCATACTCACTATCAGAGCTCCAGCAAGAATTCAGCGCCTCTGAAAGTCTGGCAAGGAGGAAAAAAAACAAGTTACAGACAGACTGGAGGGGATATTGGTGAAGAGTAATCCTCTGAGAGATGCGGTTCCCTCTGGAGAAGAGGATGCCAGATCCGGCTGCTGTTTACATTTTGAGGTTGCTTTTGAAAAAAAGAAGTGTAATCATGAATATGTAAAAACAAAGTTTCCGTTGGCAGATTAGCACCTTAATCCTTTGCAGAAGAAGCGAATTGAAGAGGAATTTGAGTGAGGAGAGGAGAGTTGCTGGGGGCAGGAGAGTAATCCCTTACGCACGGTGGGTATGCCCTTACGATGCGCATGCGGTTTCCTCGCGTTTCCCCACTTTCTCTCTGTCCTCTAATTTCAGGTTGCATGTTCCGACAGTAAACATCTCACAGCTGCAGAAAGGCAGGGGCAGACAACCTGTAATTTACTGCCAAGCGTCACCTTGAAGAAGTTTGCAATTTGTGATAATGGTGTTGTTCCTTCGCTCCTGCTCGTGTAGCTCATCCTTCATTACACGCAGCGCTTTACAAAGCTTTCCGTGTTCAGCAGCATCAGCCCCTCGAGCAAGAGATTACAGTAAGAATATTTAAAATTTTATTACTGCAGCTATTTTTTTAAGTCCCTAGTGGTGGTGAGTACAAGGTATGAGTGTAGTGCCAGGAAAAATCATTTTTGTTTGTATCAAGCAAGAAATAAACCCCACATGTCTAGCACAATTTGACATAATAAACTGTCAGTGCAATTAGCCCTTAGATTAGTAATTTCATAATTCATCTGTTCAGGAACGGCTCAAACCTGCTGGATGCCACTTTTCAAGTGACGACATAAATAGCTTTAGCAAGCAGAATAGACCTGCAGTTTGTTTCAAAAGGCACTTTCCCGTTGCCGACCTCTGATTTTTTTCCTGATCAAACTGTCTGAAGCGGATTTGGGTTCAGTGGATGGGCTTTACCCACACCAGGCTGAGGCTCAGCTGACGGTGTGCGACCCGCGTCAGCCCGGCTGGGCTGGGGAAGTGTTCCTTCCCCACCAACAGGCCGCTTCTCTGCAGGACGTGCCCCGTCTCTTCCCTCTCAGGAGGGACGGGGTGTGACAGAGGGGCACTGTGCAGAGCCGCGCGGGCAGGTTCAAAGCAGGCAGGTTCACTTTCTTTAGGCTAAAGGCTGAGGTCTGCTTCTAATTATACCGGTCAAATCCACAGGGGATTCTGATTTGTGAAATCCCAGGGAGTGGCTTGTTTGGGAGTTTTTCCATTTATTTTGATTTGTGATGTTGGTCTTGTTGAGTTTTGCCACCAGTGACTCCTTCCAGAGACACCAGTTAGTGTGAGCAAGTGCCTCCCGAGGAAGGCAAAGCGCTCAGCTCCGCTGCAAAGCTGTTATCTTCACAGACCGCACACAACTGCTCAGCATCTGTGACCCGGTGCTTCCCTCCAGATTATTCCTGCACTTCTGGGTCGTGTCAGTACCCGGTGTGTCCTCCGGAGTGTTACAGTCAAAGGGTGAAGCTTCTCCTCTTCAGTGTTCCTGTACACGTGTTTCTTTTCCCCCACCAGGGCACACCTTTCCTCTGCAGAAATATATTCAGTGTCTCAACATTTTCTTGTGCTGTGCAAACACACTGCTTCCTTTTCAAAGAGCCTCTCTTTTACCCTAGAATATTATTTTACCCCCTGGCTTTATAAACCCGCATTATACCGTAGCCCCAGCTCCACTGCCTCATATCCCACGTCTGTCTTCTCACCTTAGTATGATGCGAACGAAAGAACCGTGCAGGGTGGAGCCCTCGTCTGCTCCACGGAGAGCTGGCCCACACTGGTAGCGAACGGGTCGTACTCACTCCTACACACGGCCTCTGTCCAGCGGATAAATGATTTCTAACCCTAGTAATTTATATCCAAAGGAACGGGGCTTCTGGGAGGCCACCACGGCAGACGCTGCTTCAGCTGGTGACACGGAAGCAGGAGCATGAATGATCTAGCTATCTCATACCAATCACGAGCTGTAATTAATTGCAGACCAGCTCAATAAAGCTTGTGATCTGATAATTTCTGTAAGTGGACTAAACTTAGACTAGGCAATCAAGTTCATGTGGCATTTGCAAATTTGGATTTATTTTTCAAGGACAATTTTGGTAAGGTTTTGTAAAGCTAATGTGACCCTAATGCTGTTATATAGAGAGGTGATATAATTAAATGGTAGTTCATAGATAATCAATATAATAAAATAGATAGATAGATAAAATGGATAGATCATCATGTACAGTTTTAAATTAAAACACAAATAAGAGTGGTGGAGAAAAAGTCATCTTTTCAGAGCAATTCTTCAGCTGATTTTTTTTTTCGAAAAGGCATTGCTGTCTTGTTCTGCCAAGAGGAGAAGTTCAGCTGCACAAAAGAGAGAAACTGCTGCAGGACTGTGCTTTGTGACAGTGCTTTAAAAATCCGCTAATGGAAGAAGCTTGCTTTGCTTTCTGATTTCCTCTCAAAGGAATCTCTAGTCTCTGTCAGGAACTTTTTGCTTCCCAGGGCTGCTGATCTGTGGGAGCATGCTGCGATTAAACGAGGTGATGCTTCAGGGTTGCTGTTAACAGCAGGAGGCGTTTCAGCTACTAGTCCCGAGAGGAGAGGAGAGGTTGGGGAAGATGTTCTGCTTGCTGGGGACAGGTTTCCACCCGCATTTGGCATTAGGAGCCCTAAGAATAGCCCCTTACAGAGATTTTGTGGGTCTGGCATCTCAGGGTGAAGGCTGCCTCACACCTCTCCTCTCTTTGTTAAGTGTCTGCGATAGCTGCAGGTTAGCGCCTCGCCCTCACATTGCCAGGCTTGTCTGAGCCCACCTCAAGAGCAAACAGAGACACCACCCTGGCAAGACAAAGCCCCATTGACCCATCGGGAGGTGAGGACACACGCTGCTGTTGGAACATTGCAAACTAAATGGCCAGCAAAGCATAAATACGGTTTTAATCTCAGGGGTGCAACACAGTGTGTCCCTTTGCTGAGACTCTCTTACCTCTGACGTATCTCTGCTCTCAGAAGAAAGGGCTGAAGGCACCGTGCTGCCATCAGGGTGTCGTGCTCTGCTGCCCAGAAGCCTCTTTCCCAGCACGGAGCTGGTTTATAGACCTTGGGTCTGGAGTCAGAGATAAAAAGGCAAATGCTGAGGAGTATTTAGGAGTCAGACTGGAAATGAGAACCACCTTAAATATCTGTGTGTTGCTGTTATATACTTTCCCTGTAACTGAACACAGAAAAATTGTGAAGCTCATACGGTTTGCTGCGTACTTGCCGTTCAGAGGTCCATTTAAATATTGCCTTATTTTCATCTTTCTCCCTCCAGCAAACGCCACAGTCAGCGGAGCAGAGCTTGTGAAGGTCTTGTTTTCCACTGATAGCATGAAGCGGACCAAATAATGTCAATGGGCTGTGGCTGGAAAGCTTCCCTAGAGAGGAGAATTAACCCAGCTGAGTAACCAGGGGTCACTTTGGCTGTCACCTCGGGTGAAATCCCTAGGTGCCTTTGACTGGAGATGAAGCGGGTCAGCCAGCCAGGCCTCTGCTCCCCCCGCTTTCCAGCCTCTAAAGTCAGTCTTCACAGGCGAAGCAAGCAGGCAACGTTTTCCCACGGACCCAGCGGGGAGGGCACAGGGGAGCGCTGAAGGCTGCGAAGACACGGATGGAAACTGCCATCCTTGGGGAGGACGGGTCAGTGGAGAGGAGGCAGAACGGGAGCAGAGCGT
>NW_010402293.1:11199-15133 GCF_000710305.1 Buceros rhinoceros silvestris
AGCGTCGTTGCAGCAATGGTGAGCTCCCGCAGAACCATCGGGCTGCGCCCTAGTTCTCTGCACAGCCGGTGGAGAGGGATAATCGTGTTTTGAGAAGGCTGGTTTCAAAAGACACAGTGAATTTCCTGACTGACACCTCCCTGGTGACAGTGTATAAATTCCCTTGGATAACATGCCGCCGGGAGGATGACAGGCGCAGAGCGCCGGGGTGGGTTTCACCGCTTTGGTTTCTGTCTGCTGGCTAATGGCTGTGACATCCCCCCCGCCAGCCCTTAGCTGGAACACGCTGCAGCCACGCTTTAAAAGCACCCACCCGTGTTAGATACGGCAGGAGGCTACGTGGGCCATACGGTCACACTCCCTGGTGCAGCTAGAGGGGTACCAGGGGTACCTGGCCCATCAGCCAGGCCGTGGCCTGAAGTGAACAAACAGGCAGAGTAGCTCCTCCAGCAAAAACCAGCTTTGAGCACCAGGAAGAACAAAGCCCTAATTCTGCAGAGATCTTATCCGCAGCCGCTGCAGCCCCATTGTTTCTATTCATAAGCTCCCTCCTCTATCTTTGCCGCTTCTACTACATCAATATCAGGCTGCTGAGAAATTCCTCGGTTCCCAAATCATGCTCAAGCTACGGTAACCCCTGGATGCACTTGAAAGCAGCTGATTCTGATTTGGTTTTTTCTCTATTATCGCACATTTCCTCCCTTGACCTCTCCAAGAGATACCATTCAAGCACTCTGAAAAGAGACTCTGACTCGCTAGTTACATAAACTTTCAAACAAAGGGCGTGCATAATTAGATCGCCCAAATTTGTGCAGAAGCAGAAGCTTGATTAACAGACAGCAGCCCTACAGAGACGGCTTTTTCTGGACCAAAGCAAAACTACAGAGCTCTGGGGCTGTAATGCGGAGGAAACTTGGACAGTCCTTACCTCCTGCAGATGACATCATGCTGTAACTGGATGGACTCCACGGAGTCGCTGTGGTTCGTCTTTGCCAGCACATTTGAATAAAAACTTTCCCAGCACTGACCTGAACTCTTTTTTAGGACCAGCTCTGCGTTGCGTGTGCTACGGAGAGGAACACCCTCCCCGTACGCAGAGTACGATAACTGCATGGCAGCGTGGAGTCAAGTGGAGGCAGCATGTCACACCCCCGCCAACACCAGATGGGTCACGCGTTTGCACAGAGCGGAGGTGAAGACAACGGTGGCGAGAGTCACTTGGTTGGAAGACAACTGCTGTTACAGCTAACCAGACAAACCCGAGCTCGGGCAGATTATGGCTCCTCCAGACAGGGCCACTGTTCACATGGTCAGTGCAAAAGCTTGTGACCTGCTCCTCAGCACGGGGCTGCCCTACTTGTTGGGCTACACGGCCGTTATAGGTAGTGAAGAGCACCTCTTGACGCTCCTGTGGGGACACAGAGCAATGACTCTCTCCAAAGAGACAGCTCCAAGAGAAGCTGGCACTGCCCATCAGAGGTGGGGACTAGCTGTTGTCCAGCTCACAGCCACAGACTGGTGCTGCGAAAGGCTCAAACAGCTTCGTTGAGAAGAATGTCCTTTCCCAGAGGAAATTGAGAGAATGGAGGCAAGGAAAACCATTCTGGAGGGCTCAGCTCACGTGGGAGGACTCCCGTGGCCTTGCACAGGCACAGCGTGGTATTTCCAGAGGGCTGATGAGTATGCTGGGCTCTGATCTGGCATCCCTGCAGACAGATAGCGTCAGTGGGTGAACTCTGGGTGAAAGCTGGGGGTGCACAGAAGGAGGAGCTGAAAACAGAGCTGGGCCCAGGTGTTCGCAGGGACACGGGGTGTGCTGGTGTGTGCAGGACGGTGGAGGAGTGTGGACTCTCAGCGTTCCCCTGCAAGGATCCACCTGTGAGCAAGGTGCCTGTGCTGCCCTTACAGTCAAAGCAGTCCCTGGCTCCTGAGGACAGTTTTCCTCCTCGTAAAGAAGACATGAGCTTAGCTAAGCTGGAAACTTGGCAGTTGCAAAGGATGTGTCTGCATCATTGTTCTGTTTCGGATCATGATGAGCTTTAGAAGTGATTCTCCTGATCAGCTCCACGGAGCCTTCCAGGGGTACTAAGAACAACCTAAATACTCCTCTCAGCGTCCTCCTCTGTGCTTTAGGGGAGCTTCAAGCAGTCCAACATGTGTCGAATTTCACAGCTTGCCAAAGCAGCTCTTTCACCCCTAGAAGGAGGGACCCTCCGTTCTCCCTGAGCAACTGCCCCCAGGTCTGATCGGTGAGGTCTGACCATAACAATAAAGGACGACCTGGACCAGGGTGGCCATAGCAGGTGAGGAGAGGATGGATTTAAGCTCTCGAGCAGCTGCAGGGCTGACTGTTTGCTCACCGAGATGCGCTGGAAGCCAGGATCACACCAGAGCCCTGGTGCAGCTAACAGAGCACCGAGCAGCTCCCGTCATTCCGTAACGGGGTCAAGGGCACAGCTGGGAAGGAGAATTCAGTTTGAACACTACAGCTTGGTGAGGAAATACTGACTTCTCATTCCCTTTAATTTCTGGGTAGAAATCTGTCATCTCACCCTGATTTTTGGTGTAAAGAGATAGTTTCAATGGCTATTCCTCTGGAAATTAAAATGAAAGTATTTTCATGAAAATAAAATCAATTTTGGGGGGTTCAAGTCATCATTGGAAATTAATCTACATCTGATAAGAAGTTCAATATCAAAAAGCAATGGATGTTGAATTTTAGACTTTTTTTTTATCTCTGTGGGTATTGGGGAGGTCCTTCTCCCTCTTTGCCAGAGGGAGATGGTGCTGAGGCTCTACATGAGTGCACTCTGCCTGCCTGCACCAATCATCCTCGTTCCCTTCATTAAAATGATTCAACCCTCTGGAAAAAGACAAAGCGCTGCTCGAGCGAAGCGGGCTCTGCCGCCTCTCACTGAAGCGTGCTGCTCTGGGCCCATCCTCTCCGGGGCTTGGACCAGGAATCCCTCCCTGGCCACGTGCCCTGGGAAGCGATGTGTTTGAGAGAGAGACGTGGTGCTGCTGCCGGCCCGCAGACAGCCCTGGCCATGGCCATGTCCCCCCGGCTCGTCAGCGAGCCCCCGGACACATCCATGTGCTGCGGCGTCTCACGTACGCTGGCTGCGAGCGCCATCGCACAGGGAGCAACTCGTTATTTGATATTCGTACAGCACTTGACATGATAAAGTTTAGGGTGGCTTGGTCTGGTTTCTTCTTTTTGTTTTCCTGAAGGGCTCCTAGAAATGCAAACCCAAAGACAAGAAGGCGGCAGCAGGTGATGTTACACGCCGTCTGATACAAGCTCTAATTCTGTGGCATCGTAAGTTTTGCTGAATTTAAAAACAAATGTGGGTTTAATCAGCTGGCTATGGACAGTGCATACAAATGTGAAGTCCAGATTTGTAACCTGATCCAGACGGGTCACGGAGTGCCAAGAAGATTTTTCTGGTCACCTAAATCAAGGAATCATGTGAGCCGTGGGACTAACAAATCTTGATGTCCTCTGTCCTTCTTCTGCATAGTCTCTACTGCCTAAGGGGACAGTTGTTAGTTTTTCCTTTCAGAAAGACAGGGATTCACTCAAACCACTTGAAGGTAACCTGGGAGGGACAGGACTTGAGATGTGCCCCAGGAGCCCCCTGGAGGAGCCAGTGGTGCTGGATGCCTCTGCAGAAGTCTGGAAACACCGTTTGCGACGGGGGCTTTTTTCTTCTGTCATTTTGTCTTGCCTAGAAGAACCGCCAGCTCTTTGGAAGAACCACTGTGCTTTTGTAAAGTGTCTAACGTACAGGGCTTCTGACACGGGCCTGACTAGAGGAACAGGGTGATCCCACCTGCTGAGAAACTTCCTGGAAGGAGCTCGCTCACTGCGCTGTCTCTGGTGAGACGCTAGCGAGGGAGCTGCCTCGGGGGGGGAGGGTTTCCAGCTCTGCCA
>NW_010402293.1:15273-22263 GCF_000710305.1 Buceros rhinoceros silvestris
GACTCCCGAGCCATAAAGCAAAGGCAAGTCCAGGCCTTTCCCCTCCTGTTTGGTTCCCAGCATGATGACGTAGAAACTTCTCTCAACCTGGTGAGACTCCTGCAGGGAGATGGCAACCATTCGGAGAGCGGTCTGACGAACCGAACAGAGGAGCAGCATGTTCAGCAAAGGACATCGGAGTGTCCTGTTAAGCTTCTCCTCTTTGAGAGTCTTTGAAGAATCCTGCCTAGAATCCCATTTTCTGGCAAAATATAGTTACAATTCCTGTTCCCTTGTCCTGCCTTGTCCTGCCGGTCCCTCTTTTGCTGTTCCAGCTGTCGCCTGATGTCCCGCCTGGAGAGCGGCTGTTCCTGGAGCCCTCCTGGAGCTGCTCTGATCCTGCTCTGGCAGAAGCGAGGGCAGCACTGCCGAGCGGGTGCAGAAGTCTCGCTGCACTGACAGGTCAATGACTTCTTGCCTTTCCCGAGTGGCCACCACTTTTGAGAGCCAAAGAGCTCAGGAATCCTTGTGGCTGGTGGCTCTCTCCGGGATTAGCCTTGTCCCACTCTCACTCCGGGGAAAGCTGAGGCCACACTGTCACTGCCGGGTATTTCTGTCTGTCCTGCTGCCCCTGTCGGCCTCGTTTGCTGTTTTCCTTCGTTGTTCTTGTTTGAGGTGTAACCGATGACTTGTGAAGTGCTGTGGGTGACACCCTGGTGTCTCTGGCCTGCTGCTGCTTCCGTTACATGACGCAGGAGCTGCAGGGTCACGCAAAGCCCCTGGAAGAACTCTCTGGAGTTTGTCTGTCACTGCCCAGGACCTGCTGCACTTTGCAGCTTCCTGAGGCAAGTTCCCTTGGACAGGAACAAGGGGGAGACCAAACTACCAGACACGTGGCCAAATTCAGACCCTTTCTAGCTCCAGGCAGTCTTGGCAAAGACAATGTCTGCAGCCCGGGAGAGGGATGTGGACTGGAAGCAAAGGGCAGTTGATGTAATTCTGCTCCTTACCCTCCTGCAATGAGGTTTGGAGGGAAGGAAAAAAAAAAGAAAAGAAAGGTATAATGGGAAGAGGAGGAGGAGGTGGGAAATAGCGCAGGGCTTTCATGAAGACTTTTCAGAATGTCTCTCACCTTGTCCCTGAATTCAGCTCTCTTCCAGAGCTGAACACTGAGCACCGTGGTGCCTGGGTCGGGACAGTGAGGGGTGATAATGACAATGCCTGGTCGATCTGTTTTTCCCCTTCCTTTGCTGAAGGTCAAGACACATGGTTTAAAAGGTGTAAGTATGCACTTCAGACTCTGGGAAAAACATTCCTTCCCTGGAAGGAGGAAGGCTGGTTCTGTGGAAAAATTCCTTTTTTCTTCTGTGGGGCATTAGAAACCCGCTTTACAGCGAATAATATCTAAAATAGGTTTGTTGGCAGTGACTGCAGCCCTTTCTGTATTGCAACACGCCGGAATACCTGAAACCCTCCTATGGGTGCAGCAGAATTTCCTAGATGCTCCAGCAACCTCCTGGGATAAATCCATGGAAAGGGCATCACGCTCCTGAGATGAGGGATCCTGAGAAGTCTCCTTCTTCTTTCCTTTGCCAGGCCTCTGCGCGCACCGGGGCTCACCTGCTGCTGGGGACAGGGCTGCGGTCCCCCCAGAGATGCACAGGGAGTCACCTCCCTCTGATGGAGCGATCCCGTACTACACGAGGGTGCTGCTCTCCCAGCATCTGCTGCTCCAAAGGGTGCCTGGAGGTGCCAGGCAAAGAGGTGGCAGTGCGCCTGCCCGCAGGGTTGGGCAGGGTGGCAGGCAGTGTACGTGCCAACACCCCCTTGGCAAGAGGTAATGGGTAACGGGTCTGGGGTGGAACTTAGCAGAGAGTGTAACTCCTAGTGGAGGAAAACGAGAGCAGGACAGTGATGACGAGGTTGCTGGGTTTATGAGTGAAACTGGAGGAAGCGGTTGCCCGCTGCTGCTGAGGACTGACGCCGGTGCGGCAGAGCTCCCCGATGGTCCTTCAGCCACCACATCCCAAAGCCGCCCTTTTCCCTGAAGCCGCGCTGGCGGGGGCTGTGCGGGGCACGCAGTCCCCCTGCGGGAGAAGGGTGTCGGGGGGGTGAGTGGCACCGGGCTGCTCGCCCATTGCACAGGCGAGCCCTAACCCAGCAGGACTCGGCGCTGAGGCTGGAGGTGCTGCCTTCACCACCTTCCCCAAACTCCTCAAAATTCCACGCGCCTTCTCTTGGCAGAGTTGCTGCGTCCGGCAGAGCCTGCACGGGCTGATGGAGCCGGGGAGGAGGGAGGGCAGGGGCTGAGCAGCTGCCTTGTCTGCAGTCCCAGCTCACAGCCCTCATGGTCATCACAGTAGAACCTGTAGATCTCCACCAGTGTCTGCTCAGGGAAGAAGCTGTCAACCAAACTTGCCAAAACGATCCTTAAAGCTACAGGAAACGTGCAGGAGAGTGGGTCAGTGCTGGCCCAGGGTGGCATGCCCGTGTCGCCCCATGGAGACCCAGCTGCGTGCTCAGGAAGCGCTGGGGCAGCAGTTCTCCTCCTGCAGCACCTATCTGGGATGTGCCTGGGTCCTGCCGAGGGCCCCTTGCCCGAAAGACAGGGCTGCTGATATGCCCTGACAGGGCCACCCAGAGCCTCCAGCCTGGCATCCCAGACCAGCCTTGCCCAGGGGCTGATCCTGGTTTTTATCATCGCTCTGATAAATCAGAAACATCTTCTACGTCCGTGCATCAGTCTTAAAAGAGGAAAGCAGGAGCTTTACTGGGCTCTGGTGACTGTGCTGTTCGCAGAGTTCAGGACAGCTGAGGAGCCTTCACTTCGTGATAAATATTCAGAGAGAAAACCCATCTTAAATTAACAAGAATTCACAGCGAGACTGGCCATGTTAGTTTAAACAACCAAGCTCCTCAGGCTTTGTGGTTTTCCTAAACCTCACGAGTGCTGACTGACCACCTTTAGGCTAGTCCGTTTGTGTCCAGTGAGCACCAGCAGCATCCAAACAGGGTGCGAGAGTGCCTCTCTGCTTCCCCCCTCCTACCCACATCTCACATAAGGTGGTGGCTAATTAAACACCCTAAGCAAGGTGCTTGTCCTTTGGGGTGGCACCTGGGGTTACCCCGGGGCTGTTTCTGCTTCCCAGTGGAGCTGCTGGATGGTGCCAGACTTCACGGGCTGCTCCCGCGCCCAGTCCTTGCCTGCGAATTTTGCCCCGGATAACGTCACCTTGATGTGACTCGCCATCAGCAGCGGTGAAGGGGAAGTGCCCGATGCACGCGAGGCTGGGGTTGTGTTTCGGTCCGCACTCATCCCTCCGCAGTCCCAGCCTGAAGAGTGTCCGAGCACTCCAGTTCTTTTTGCTCTGCTACATCCTCACAGCAAGAAGACTCCCGACCTTGCTCGGTGACTCAGCAATAGAGCCCATGAGTTTTGAAGGATATCCCAACCTGCGGGACGTCGTCTCTTCACAGCTGTCCCCCATTTATTTCCCTTTTTGCAAAACAGAAAGCTGCAGTTCTCATGCCATGGCATGAATTTACAGCTCCCAGCTTCCCACGGACACACGTGGGGAACTTCCCTCCGGCGCTGCCAGGAGACACTGCACGTGCTTACCTTGCTGCGTCTGCCGTGCTGCTCTCGGGGTGAAATCCTGCACCCGCAGAGCAGCTCAAAACCAAAGCAGAAAGCAGGAGACAGGGGTCTGTAAAACCGGAATCCTCGTTTGCAAGGAATTCTGATGGCTCCCAGTCCTGCCCAGTAAAGTTCCAGCATCAGCCGCAACGTGTGTCCTGCAGAAGAAAGGCCCCTTGCCACCAGTGCTCCCTGCCTGCCCTTGGGGTGGCGTTTAAACAGGACTTCTCAGCCTCTCGCCTGCTCCGTCCAACACGGTTCATCTGGGGGAAAGAAAATGCCGTCAGAAATTTTTTGCTGTTCTGGACTAACAGTCACTGAGTTGTGTAACCAGCAGATGCAAGGGTTGAAAATAAATCAGAGGTTTTGGAATTGAATGGATAGTTGTGGTACAGCAGGCAGAGGTCGACGTGTCCTACCAACATGGAAAGTACAGGGGAAAAAGGCTGAAAAAAGCGGAACAGAACAAGAAGGATTCCGGCTGCCGGGGGCCGGTGATGGGGAGGGAGGAAAACCACCTGTGAGAGACCTGTGAAAAGCACCGAGTATTCTGTTCTCACTCAACAGCCCACTCATGCTCCCAGTCACAGATGTCATGGGAGGTCCCTGTCCCACCTGGAAGGAGCGTTTGCACCATGAAGGTTTATTTGTGTGAGCGACTCCCCCAGCGTGGGCTTTTACCGGGCTCAGCGAGGGGCGCTGCTGGTGGCACGCCAAGACGCCTCTCCCCGTGCCGGCTGCTCCCAGCTGCAGCAGCAGGCACGTGGCGTTGCTTCTGGTCACTGACTGGTGACATTTTGTTCGCTATAAATTACAAGTGTTATGAGTGAACGAGCGGTTTGAAATTCGTCGAGTCGTAGAGCGGAAGGCCACGGCAGCCGTTAGCATCACGGCTCTGACCTGCAGCATCACCCCGCCGTAAAACCGCAGCCGGGAGCTCCCGCAGCCGGCCCGGCAGCGTGTGCCCGAGCGGGAGCGAGTGTGTGAGACAGACACTGTGTCCTGGTTAACATCTCCGTGTGACAGGGAGCTCCCACGTCCTGCCAGAGAGCTCCTAACGGCTGATTACTCGGTTTGCTCCTCTCCACGGGGTTCCCCACTGGCATTACTCACCGAGCTCCCCTGCAAGACCCAGCTGGGTGTTTCGTTGTCCCCACTGGTGTTTGGCTGCCGTGGGAACCATCGCTGTCCGGGGACCACGTTCACGAACCACCCTGGGCCAACCAGCAGGGCTGTGGGATCACCCACAGCTTTGGAAATACCAGAATATTTAGAACCCTCATCAAACACTCATTTAGACAAATGATCTGCTGGGTCCTCATCTAAACTGGGTCAGCGGGTGCTTGGGCCCCCAGTAAGGGTGTACAGGGAGGAGCAAGAAGGAGAGGGTGGGATGAGTGAGAGGATCGACCCGGAGCTGAAGAAGGAGAAAACTGGAGGCGGTGTGTGAAGCCTCGCCAGGAAAGAGGACTGCAGAATGAAAAACAAAACCAAAACAAAAGCAGCACGTTTTAGGAAGCATGAGTGCTGCATGAAAGCTGCAGAAGAGGGGGTTGAAATGGAGGTGCCAGAGGAGGCACACACCTCCTCTGGGTGCCGGGTGCCGGGATGCACCGAAAGCCTGGAAGATGCTTTCAGCCACTGTGCTGCGAGCAGGCAGGCAAAGGAGGCGGCTGCGAGCACCGGCGAGCGCCGGAGGGCAGGGCACCAGCTCCTTTCTCCACGTTCACACCAGCACAAAACCTGACCTCCTATTCCCATGGCAACCCCAACCCGGCTGCATCGCACCGAGGCAGATGAAGGCATAAATCTCACAGCAAAGCCTCGCCTCGGCGCGCGGTGCAGCTGAGTTCAGGTTGCTGGGGGAACCATAACTTTTTAATCACACTGCGTTAAGGGTTTTATTACTCTGCATATTTATAAGGGTGGGTTTATTCAGATCCTCTGAGAGACAGAGTGAGGTTTGCCACTTTTACTGTGCCTTTCAGATTACCTCAGGTTTCCCCCTCACTTTGTACGGCAGCGGTGCTGGTGCAGGCGACCGGGGGGACAAACTGCTGCTGGGGGCAAACGGGTTTCACAAGAGTCACAGCGCGTGCAAGCAAGATGACAGGGAGAGATGCTAGAAAGGGAGCTGCAGAGCAGCCGAGGGAGGGAGTTCACTGACGTAGGAGATCAGTGCTTGACACAATACACACCATTTCTGTGGATTTTGAGTGAAAAGGCAGCTGGGACAAACATAGGAGGGTGTTTACATAAATGGCAGCTACAGGCATTTCAACAACCAAAACGAATGACAACCAAAGGGGCAAAATCTTCCAATGAGCTGTTTTCTGGAAAGACTGAGGAACAAACGCAGCCCAGAAGAGAAGTTCTCTGGCTCCAGGGCCTTTGCGCACCCTTGTTATTCCCCCCCGGACTGTAGAGCCTTGCTCAAAAAACGATTGGGAAAGCTTTTGGAAAAACATCAACGCTAGGCTTTGAATCAGCTGGAAAAAATGTACTTTCCAAAACACTTGGAAAGGCACAAAAATGACCTGAAGGAACCCTTGGAGATCGTCCTGGGCTCAGGGCTCAGACAGACTTGTTCCTTCGGGGTTAGCTGCAGCGCTTTAACGTGTCCCTCCAAACCGTGCACTTTCACCCCACTGCCTTGAGTGTATCCGGGCTTCTGCCTGAGCTCGTGGCCCACTGGGCTGGCGGGGGTGGGAGGTGTGGGATGCCGGAGCCAGGCACCAGCTCCTTCAGCCCTGGAGAGGACCAAGCGAGGTGCTGAGAGGCTGCTCGCAGCCTGGCCGGGGTGAGCGATGTGGCTGCCTTTGCCAGACGTTAAAAACAGAGGAGTCATCGCCAAGGAAAGTCCCTTCTGGAACTAGCAGGAAAACCCAAACCTGTCAGCTTTGTGCCACGTGCTTCGGAAAATCCCTTCCAGTGCTCCAGTCGTCGCGAGCTCCATCCCAGACACGCCGAGCACCTGGCTGTGCCTCAGCCGAGGCTTTGGATGCCAGCCCCGTCTGTGGCTGTGATGCGTCAGAACAGAAACAAGACCCACAGCTTCCTCGGGGCGACTTCCAGCCCCGGCTGCTGGGGCTGTGAGAGGGCGGCAGGCGCCAGAAACACGGGGGCTCCGCAGGGACTGAGAGGAGCTGGGTTTTGCAGTGTATTGCAGTGAAGTGAATGCTGGGGAGAGGAGGAGGACACAGGAGCTGGAACCACACGTACCGGGGTGGATTGCACAGACGGGGGTGCTCCCGCTGCTCATGTCTGCCCTCTTCTCCAGCTGCTCTCCTTTCTGCCCTGCCAGCCCTTGCTGCAGCTCCCCAGCCCCTTCCCGCTGCTCCCGGCGTGCCCATGCTCTTGGTGGTGCCGGCCGC
>NW_010402293.1:22372-22656 GCF_000710305.1 Buceros rhinoceros silvestris
CGTGGCGGCAGCAGCAGGTGCCCCAGGGCCTCTGGCACCTCTGCCGCCCTTGTCCCTTCCTCCAACGCTGCCAGCCCGGTGTCTCTTCCCCCTCACTTGGCTCTAGTGCTGATTTTTCAGCTTTTGAACATTTTGGGCTTCGACCGTCAGGGTGATGAACAGGCAAACGTGTCTCACATCCAAAGGGCCCAGCTGTGCTGGCGAGCCGTTGCACTGTGGCACGGGGCTGGAGGAGTGCAGTGGGTTTCTCTGCATGGGGGTTTGCCAGGCTGCAGCGGCAGGGT
>NW_010402293.1:22775-23180 GCF_000710305.1 Buceros rhinoceros silvestris
TGGTGGATTGGCCGGCTGCAGCGGCATGGTGACCTGCAGAGCTGCCCTCAACCACGTGAGACTGCGTGTTGCGGAGGAGCAGTCACCTCCGGTCAGACTGAACGTTCATCCGAAACCACGGTGTGTCCCTGCCAGCAGCAGGTGCCACGGGAGGAGGGTGAGGGTCAGGTGAACCCACTGCAGCACCTCCCCAACGTCTCCTCCCACCGCTGGGGACCCAAGGCACATCCTGGGCCAGAGTTAAGATTCCTGTGGGCAACAGCCTTTAGAGGATTTTCCTGTCACGATGGTCCGGGATGTGTTCTGTGGGAACACGCCGTAGCTCTGGGTGTCCTGGTGTCAGTGGAGCAAGACAGCCCAGCAGCCTAGCGCACACACTGCCTGACGCGGGCCACCATGGGTTTA
>NW_010402294.1:0-1326 GCF_000710305.1 Buceros rhinoceros silvestris
TCTTCCTTCTCTCTGGTCTGAATCTCCCTCTGTCAGTCTAACCCATCAGCCCTTGTCCTGTCCCCACAGCCCCTCCCCAGCTTTCGGACAGCCCCTTGAAGCACTGACAGGCTGCACTAAGGTCTCCCCGCAGCCTTCTCTGCTCCAGGTTGAACCCCCCCAGCTCTCTCCCCTCTCCTCCCAGCAGAGGGTTCCACCCTCGGGTCACTCCTGGGGCTCCTCTGGCCCCGCTCCAGCTGGTCCCTGTCCCTGCTGGGCTGAGGAGCCCAGAGCTGGACCCAGCCCTGCAGGGGTTATTTCTGGGCACGCTCCTGTTCAGCAGAGGTGAGTGCAGCTGGTGAATCAGCCTTGCACTGCTCCTGGGTCCTCTCTTTATTATAGAGAAACCTCAACGCCTTCTCCAGGCATCCTTCTGAGAAATGGAAAGCAATCAGAGGGGCACTAAGGCCAAGGTTTCCCAAAATTTCATTGCAGGCTTGTCAGCACCCTCAGAGCTCACACCTCGCCTCTCCTCCCCTCGCTGGAGCGATTGCTCGGCTGCCCCCAGCACGCTGCCCCGGTCTCGCGCTCCTGCCCTCGCTGCGACATTGCTCTGGGCATTGCTGAGTTGCCTAAACCTGCTGCAGTTTTGTTTCACTCAGCTTCTGGGACCTGCATCTGGTCCCAGGGTGGTGTTCGGTGAGGAGTGTGCAGATCAAACACAGCAGCAGCACATTGTTTTTATAGCCTTTTGGATCTCCAGAGGGTAAATACTCATGAGATCAGCTTCGTGCTCATGTAGGTCCATACTTAGAGGAGCAATCAGAGCTTTACACAGCCGTGGAATGAGGGACTCTCCTGTCACCAGGTAATGTGCGAGAGCAAAATGCATTTCCTTCGTGGAGAGTAGTTTAAACTGGGGTTTGCTTTGCTTGCTCTCCTTTCGTATGCGAAGTGATCTGATTTACAGTTGGTTTGGGGCTCTTTTGCAGACTCGTAGCTGGAATAACAACAATAAAATATATGATGGGACGAGTAATAGCTGAAATCATTAAGTGGAAAAATGAAAATAAAATATGAATAAGTAATTACAGGGAAATGTTATATGTCTGAGTGATATAATGCAGTGCTCTGTGGAGAGACTCGGGCTGGCGTGGGCATGGCGGTTGTTTAGCTGGGCCACACGCAATTTGGCCTGCACTAACAGCCCGTTTCCTGGCAGAGCTCATTAGCTCGGGCTGGGTGTCCTGCTAACAGTCTCCTCTGGAGCTGTGCTCTGCGTGATGCTGCGGCGGCCAGGGTAGAGGATGGCCGTGGTGGTCTAATTGCCGTATCGACTTCAGCAGG
>NW_010402294.1:1407-18477 GCF_000710305.1 Buceros rhinoceros silvestris
GTGATAGTTTCCTCCCACCAGTATGTAATGCAGCAGTTAAGCCCTAAGCTTACCTTTTCCACGGTACCCAGCCTTTACACAGCTGTATGTATATATTATGCCAATGTTGGCTTTAAAATGACCAGTTTCCAGGAGCTCCTGTTGTTTC
This sequence comes from Buceros rhinoceros silvestris, assembly GCF_000710305.1. Classification (NCBI taxonomy): domain Eukaryota; kingdom Metazoa; phylum Chordata; class Aves; order Bucerotiformes; family Bucerotidae; genus Buceros; species Buceros rhinoceros. Next base: position 1,556 of record NW_010402294.1, read on the forward strand.
AGTTGTCCTTTAAAACGAGGGGAAAATGAAGGTGAATCCTCTGTGTGTGTATGGGCAGGAGTGTTGGTGTGGATTTTCTGGAATGAAAGCTGGCTGCTGTGTCTCTAGGACCACTGTGTGGTCCCATACTGGTTGAACCTATAGCGTTATAAAGCCCGTGGGTGTACCCTCACCAGGGATACGTGCTGAGGAAGTGGGAGTCCAGCACCTGCTGTGCTGCAGAAGTGGGTCAAGAGCTCAATCCATAATATACCACTGGCTGTAAGTGGGGAAAGCAGGGTGGTGGCAGCAGAAGGGGGGAGCAGGTCACCGTATCTGCCGTGTGAAGATTTTTTTTCCTTAGCTGCTCCCCCAAAGATACGCTCCTGAACGTCTTCTTGGCTATTGCTGTTGACAACCTGGCAAATGCCCAAGAGCTGACCAAGGTATGTACGGGATTTCTGTTTCTTCAAACGCAGCCCACAGCTGCTGGATCTAAAGCAGATGTTACCGACCCTTCCAGACACTGCTGGAGCCTTCTCCTGTGGGATCTCTGTTTACCAGTTTGCGTTGCAGAGTGGGACCTGAGGTTTAGTCTTCAGCTTTGATTCATCACAGGCTTGTTTCAGTGAACTATTTCTCATTCTTTAGTTTCGGTTTGTCATGGAGCGGGCAGTGGGCATCACTCACCTTGCCGCTGCTGGGAGGTGCACAGGCTTTCGTAGCAGTTTTCGAGAGTAGAGACAAAGCAATTAATGGGTTTTCGCTGACCTGAGGCTTAGACCCGGGGAAAGGCAGGTGTTGTACTGGTGCTTTTGCTGCCTCACACCAATGTTTCGTACCTTGCTGAGTTTCGGGATGCATCAAAGAATTGATGTTCTTCAATCAAATCCCTGGAAAATAACTGGCAGAGACTATTGTGAAGATGTTAGCTCCTTTCTGCCTCTCGCCAGGTGCAAGAGAAACCTGAGGCATCAGCCCAAGCGCAGGCTGAAAGCCAGGTTCTGGCAGGCGGTGGAAATGACACTGATGTGACTTTACTGTACGCACAGATTTATAGTGGAGCGCTCCCTGTGGAGACAAACTTACAGCCTCAGAGTTGTGCGGGAAGGATTGCAAGTGCTGCAGCTTCTCTTTGTATTATTATGTTCTTGTGATTTCTCGTGGTAGCAGGCTCAGTGGCAGATCTGAGGCAGCATTAGGTTTCGTTTGCTCGTTCTCCCGTTGTGGATACAAACTGCACATCCCACTGCTGCAAGTCACAGTGACCTGCTGGTGGCAAGAGAAGCACCGTGTCCACCTTGGCAGCTGTGTTTCACAAGCTTGAGCTTACATACGCCTTGCAGGGTAAGAGGGTCTCTAACCATGTGCTTATGCAGCAGCGGGCAGGATGTTTTCCCTTTCAGGAGATACACGGTGCAGCTCCACAGTTCAGGGATACAGAGATTTCTGAGAGTCTGCTACCAGACTCCAGCTGCTGAAGACCAAACCATTCCCAGTTAAAGATCACACCTCTGTTGCGGCAGAGCTTGTCATTACCAGTTCTCTTTTTCTGCTGTGGAGCTGCGTGGCTGGTTTCAGCTTCCAGCTTTGACCAGAGCGTTGCTTCGTGAGAGCTGATACTCAGCACAGACCGTACAAGAAGGCTGCTGGCTCTCAGGTGTGTAATAAATGTTCCTATGGCTTTGAGACCATGTTCTGCATCTCTCCTCTCTTGTAATGCAGCTCAGGGCTGAGTGAAATGGCTCTCAGTGTTGTTTTCTGGAAAGTTTTTCCCTTAGAGCAGCTCAGCTGTTCCTGCTCTTTTAAAGCCCACAGAAATCCCCAGCCCAAAGGCATGATCGAGCCTGTTGGGGAGATTTATGGGCATGCCTTGTATGTGCCGAGAGAGAAGATCAGGCCCAGCACAATTCCTGGATAATGAAGCTCATCCTACTTCTTTCTTAATCCTTTTAGGGCTTTCTTGTGAATATTTCAGCAGCTGCCTGGGATGGTTAGAATCCTTTGTTGATGTTTATAAAGTATAATTAAATATTGATGGATTCAGCAGGGTTGCCAAATCATAAAGCTTCTTAAGAAACTTTTTTTTTTACTTTAATTTTATTTATGATCCAAAAAAATCACTAGGTCTTTCAAAAAAAAAAAAAAAAAGGAAAAGATAGAAGTAATTCAATTATATAGCATACCTGGAGAATGAGGGATTTACTGCTAAGTAAATATGATCATGGAAACCCAAAAATGGCCCTGAGATATAATTAAGTTCCTCAGGAGTCAGTTGCTCTCAGGAGACTTCCCTGACGTTTATGCCATAGAACCAATCGAGATCAGCGCTGTGTACAATGTGGGAAAGCCACGAGCAGTTGGTAACTGCGTCTGGTTTAGACAGGCAGAAAGCTTCCACCAGCCACCCAGGCTGGACCATTTCAACCAGCATTTCCACCTCTGGAGGCTGCTTCGGGTTTCTTTCATCACAGCATCTGAGCATTTCTCAACGGCCTTGGCTGGGCCTCTTGACCTGTAACAGGAGTTCGCAGAATTGTAGCTATATTTAAGCTTGATCATCCAATCTCTGTTATAAAACCCACCAGTATTTTGGAATGACTCATTTTGGGAATTAAAAGAATCACCTTTTTCTGCTTTGAATAAACAAAGTCTGTTCTCCAGTTCCTGCCTCTTCTCCTCTCCCTGTGCTGGCTCTCCCTTACCACTGACGTAAACTCCACCAAATTAATGTCTAGTGATCTCTCACAAGTGTCCTGGATCTCTTTGTGTTGCTTACCCTCTAGTTTTTTCCTTATATTGAGAGATTTTCTTCCTGTTTGCTAATTCAGAGTGGAATCAAAGTGCTGTCCTGATTTGCCCCCTTTTAAAATCTTGTCTCTGCTGAGTGTCCCCCGTCATCTCCGGTGACAAAACAGCAGTTTGTTCTTCATACCCGTTAAACTGGCACTTAAAGCTGCCTCAAGTGCCCCTTGATTTTCGTAAACATCCCAAAGTACAGGGTGTGTTCTCTGATCTCTGCGAGCTGCCAGCAACCCCTCAGAAAGCGGTGTACCAGCGTACAGTGTGGGACGGGAGAGATGTGTGAATTTTACGTAGAAATGTATTAAAAAGCTGAGAAATCTCCGTAAAGAACGGACTGAACTGAGCAGCACATCCAAGAGTCTAACAGCACAAAGACCCCTCCTCCTCCTTCCCAGTGGAGAAGGCTGTAACTGGGTGAACTTCATGAAGAGCCGTCAGGGTTAACTACACCATCATTATGGGTAACATCAAAGAGAGATGTCCTCGTAGACAAGGCCTTCTATGCACTTACCCCAGTATAGCGATGGTGGGAGTTGGGATGGATGGATGGTGCCATGGCAGCTCAGGGCTGGCTTCTGCCACGCACCGTCACACCCCTGTGTGCTTCAAGCAGAACAAGATGATTCTGGGCCCCAGCGAGATGTGGCAGTGTGTTGTATCAGGCAAAAGTCATTAATTCTTGTAGTGATCTGCACTCTCGGGGTGGAAGGAGCTACACAAATGCTGTTAAGCAGTCGTTTGTTAAAGAGCCTGCTGGTTCTGAGGAAGGGACGGCTGCGATTGTAGTGACAATGGATATTTTCTGCACTTACTCTGAGATATTGAACCCGGCAGAATTACTGATGCACCAGGGAGAATGGAGTCAAAGCTGCAAATTTTCAAGAGATGGTAAAAACTGCACCTGGTGCTTTAGGTGCACAAAGAGAAAACTCAAGAGCCTTTGAAGGGCTGTGTTTTTAACACTACTAGGGAGTCCTAAAGAGAAGGGACAACGTGAAGATACCTGTGGAATGAAAAAAAACCTCAAAAGCTTTCTTATTTGTGGGGCTTATCCCTCAAAAGTTTCATATTCTGAAGTTACTCTTGATTTACAATGAGCTTCCAAACCATTGATACATCTACTGGAAATTGGCAGTTGAGAAATACTGACTTTGCATAATCATTCAGCGGGGTTTTATTTTATGGCCTGGCTCGGGTTCTTCATTCACTACAGTAAGAATTTGTTACAGGTTTGTTAATATTTGGAAAGGAAAACAAATATTTGAAACTTTAATGGTAGCCATTTTTTTAAATTAATTTTTTCATCATTTCTTTTTCTAAAGGAGAAAAGGAAAACAGTTTCAAAATTAATTCAGTTTAAGCAAATAATTCCAAAGTCAGTGATGACTGTTTATGCATAGGGTATTCAGGATGGATAAATCTATATGACTTCCAATTTCAAAGCTAGATGAACTGCCTGATCTGATTATTTTAAGCTGAAGTGTTGCACAGCGTTACTGTTGAAGAGCAGAGGTAAACCTGGGGTATTTCATGAGGTCTGACAGAAGGGCCTGAGACTGCTCTCATCTTGACGTGTGGTTACTCCCCGAATAGGTGTGGAGCTGGCATTGCCATCACAGGGCCCGTGTTTATCCTGCCGTGATTTTATAACCTAAACCGACTGGCGAGAACGTTCAAAGGAATTTTAACCCAGCTGACCATTACAGACGAACCAGGCTATTCCTCTGCTTTTTGCCCTCGTCTTGTGGCTTAAGATCCTCTAGTCTGAATTCCAGCAGTATTTCTCCTGTCATTACCCCTGGTAGGAGGAAACAAACCACAGTTAAACCCCATGGGAACATGCAATACCAACAGAGGTTAAAATCTGCAGTATCTGGGGGGTGTACAGGGAGCATCAACGTAACCACCTTCCTCATCTATGCTTGAGTCTAGACTACACTCTCCTATGCTGCTCCTTTCTGTGTTCACCCTGTATGTCCATGGTAACTGCGCTGAAATAAGTGGAAATATTAGGGGTTAAACTGGTGTGAGCAGGACCAGTCAAACCCAGCGCTGTTTATTGGATTTACTGTGCTAGAAAGGTCACAGTGGCAAGAAGCGATGAAGGGTTTTGGAGGCTGTCTGGTGCATTTCAGTAGGATGTAGCCTTTGCAGTGTTCCCACGCATGCGGGGCTGAGGTAAATGGGACTCACGTCACCCCAGAAATGGTGGGGTGGCCAAGCCTGTCCCTGCCCTGCCAGAGTCTGACCTGAATTCTTAGCAATAAGAGGAGAACCCAAGAAAGGCAAGAAAGCTTGGTGAGGACGGTGTAATCTCGGTAAAAATGCATATCTCAGACTTGGCATTTCTCATCTTGACCAGCTGTTGTTGGCAGCAAGGCCCTACCCAGGGGTCTTTGCAAGAAATTGTGAAATTCTGCCTTATCTTAACGAGTCTTCATGTTCTCACAGCGCAGTGGTGACAGTGCCATACAACCCGTGCCTCGGGGAGCTCTGGTCATTGTCCTTACATGATGCACGCTCTGATTTCTCTTGATTTTCTGCACCAGGACGAGGAGGAGATGGAGGAAGCCACCAATCAAAAGCTCGCCCTGCAGAAGGCCAAGGAAGTGGCCGAAGTGAGCCCCATGTCTGCAGCTAACATTTCCATAGCCGCGTAAGCATCGCTTTGTTATTTGGGATCTTCGTGGCTTGGTTTCTGGTTTTCGGAGTTGGTGTATGTCTGTTCAAGTGGAACATCCCATAGTACTCTGAGAGCCTTTTTATAGCGTCTCTGTTACTGACAGGGCTTTCGGTTGACTGAATACTTCAGCACTGATCGCTTAACTGTGGATTTAATTAAGTATTTCTTTTAGTTTGTGTTTCTTCGTAATGCCTCATTTTTTGCCTTGCAATAAGTAACTGTGTTTTAGACAGATTTTTTAGCTGTCCTAGGATAGATTTCACCAGGTGAAGTGTTATCATTGCACTTTGGATTTTGAATTTCCAGAGGGGTGTGTGCACATGACGACTTCACTATTCTTTAATGATCTCTGCTTCGACACTGCAAGTGTAAGGGCATCGTTCTAATGTCAGACTGAAAAGTGGGCTTGAAAGCTCTTTGCTGTTTGAAAGAGTGCTGGGTTGAATAAAACAATGTGTGGGGACAGTCACCAGTTTGTAGATGGAAACATCAATCTGCGTTTTCAGGTGCAGGATGTTCTGCAGGGCTGTGGACACAAGCACAGCCTCGGCGACACCAGGATCCTTAGAAAACGGTGCCTTGGGGCCCACCTTTCCATATTTACTGATCTAAACTGAAGTGGAAAAATGAGCCGTAGGTGGAAATACTTGCCCAGATGTTGCTGGGGTCAGTGCAGAGTTCTGTCTGCATGGGATTATGGGCCTGGGTTTGAGACGTGCCTACCTCGCGTGGATTTACTGAGAAGTACGTTCTTCTTAGAGGTTCATTTAACTCCTCTGGAATTTTAACTTCAGACCTACCAGCACCAAAACAACTTGGTCGTGCGTTTTACTGAGAGCTGCTGATGTTTTCCAGACCCCATTTGCAGGGGAGGCCTCCCAAGGCTGGAGAAGCTCAGGCATAGAAAAAGAAATTTCCTGTTCCATTTTATTGCAGAGTATCTGAAATGCAGCAGGATCCCTGCTTGTTCCTCCAGTATAAATCCCTCGAGACGCCTGTTACCGGGAGTTTAATCCCCTTCATCAAAGACAATAGGCCAAATGGAGCCAGTTCATTATATATCAAGGAAAAGAATATTATTAATTTGACTATATTATTCTTCTTACCATTTTATTTTGCCATTACTGACTTAATCAGCTCCAATTTATGCTGCGCCTGTTTGTTGGTTTTAAATATAATTCTTTTCTTACAATGATTTCCTGTCCAGTTTTGAAAAGATTTAAAATTGGGGATATTTTCTCTTGTTCTTTGATGAATTTCCTGGTACTGTTATTTTAAAATGTAAGATAATGGCGCTTATTTTCTTCTTTTTTTCATCAAAAGCATAGTCCATGAGAAGATTTCTTAGAAATCAGAAAAAAAAAAAACAACCCACTTTAATGGAGCTAAGGTTTCACACCACATTGTTAGATGCTTAAAATAACCTTTTTCCATTACTTTCCACCAGGCTTCCACCTGGTTTTCAGTATCAGGGCCAGTTTTGTGACCACAGCTGAAAGGGAGCCCAAAATAGTGGATTTCTGCTAATTTTGCCTCAAACTGTATCTACCCGGTTCCCCTTTGTGCAGGCAGGTAATTCGGCTTTGAAAGGAGCACGCCTGAAAGTGCAGGTGATGCTTCCCCGCCTACTACCCACGGTGCTGTTGGGCACGTTGCGTGGGAGCCATCATCTAACAACCGCCCGGGACATCCCGTTAGCCCCACTGCTGTGCCAGCCAGGAGCTTACGAGGCCGCTCTCAAGATCTGCAGGGCTTCACTTTGGAAAAAGAAAGCGTTAAGGTCAACAGGTTGATGACCAGACAGATAATGACAGAAAGGAGAAGACAAGGGAGACATTAGGTGGTTTGTGAGGCAGGAATAGTGTGTGGATGGCTTGCTGGCTCGTGATCCCAAAGATGTTTAATGACTGATGCCAAAGCAAATTAATATGGAAATACACCCACAGGGACTCCAAAGGGGCTCGGCAGCTCTCGGGTTTGCAGCACCTCTCCCTCGGAGCTCTGGGGTGATGGCAGCGACCCATGGCCGACAGCCAGATGTACCCGTTACTCCATTTCTCATGCTCTTAAGCTACATGGTGGTCCTGAAGATGAAGCAGATGCCACGTTTATGGCCAGGCCTGTCAGATCAAGCCTCTGATGCGAGTCAGAGCTGGATGCGCCAAGAATAGAAAAGCGCTGGGCATGCTTGGAGAGGGGATTTTTGGCTTACGGAAATATCACTGCAAATAGCAAACACCTGTAGAACCTGAGTCCCCCTAAGTGTGTGGTGAGCAGGGGCCGGAAAAAACGGGGACTGAGCTACCAAAGGCCTGTTGCACGGGTGGGTCGACCCTCTCAGACTCTATTTTTATTTTCTCGTAAGGAATATTTTAGTTTTATAATTTGATTTTGCTTTCATAACATATGCAAATGTATTTCTATAACAACAGGCATCTGCAGCATGGATCAGTGTTCTGAAAACACCAATATCCTCCCTACCTGTGTCAACCAAAGCAGGTTTCTCAGCTGTTAGCAGAGGGCACCATGACTTGCATTTCCTTAGTCGCGAGGTTCGTGTTCCCAGCATGCTTGTCCACCTCCCACAGAGGTGACAAAGCCATCCTGGGGCTGAGTCTGGTGCCAGTCTGGAACACACATACCAGTGTGTTCTGCCGTTTCACCGGCGAGGTGCTGTGCTTGCTGTTCTGCTCCTCTCCCTTACCAGCCCTACATCAAGGACTGAGAGTGGGTGTCCTCCCCTAAGCCTCCTTCCCGGCCATTCCTTACGTTAGTTGGATCTGCTCCTCCACCTCTGGGATTCTCCGGTGCAAACACTGCGCGCTCTCACGGTTCAGTGCTCCTGTGCCTGCAGCTCACCTGCACCCGTTCTTCTGCTCTCCTCTGCCACTCAAGCCTCTTCACAACTGAGCCCCAGAAGCGCTCAATTTATTGCGTCAGTGACAAAATGTCATTTCCTAGGCGTGAGAATCTGATTGCTCATTTAGCGTGTCAGCCTGCCTGGAGGGTCCGGAGAGGCACCTCCACCTGCACACACGCAGTAGGCTGCTGCGTGAGCCGGGGATTGTTTTGTGGTTGATAGATGGTGAGGCGCTACGGTATCATGAGGATCTGTTTTAATAATCTACTTATTATTACAGCGGCACCAAGGTACCATCTGTCTGGCAACTGCCTCAAAGTGCTTTATTACAATATTCTACCTGCGCTTGGTTTGTAGCTCCCTCTGCATCGATCTCCCGGGATTTCTACGGTTTGTCTTCTGCCCCACCAAAGGGACTTAACTGCAGCAGACTTGTCTGACTGCAGTTTGTGTTTTCACCTGGTGAATTCTATCCTGAATGGGTCTTTTTTTTTGGTGTTTTTTCAGGACTAAAAGTTAGGATGGGCCGTGATGTCTATGTTTTGTCTTCTGCCCCACCAAAGGGACTTAACTGCAGCAGAGTTGTCTGACTGCAGTTTGTGTTTTCACCTGGTGAATTCTATCCTGAATGGGTCTTTTTTTTTGGTGTTTTTTCAGGACTAAAAGTTAGGATGGGCCGTTGGTTTTGTTGTTGTTGCAATGTTTGGTTTAAAACAGAATATGTTTAACATGTGTTACTGCATTTTAATTTGAACCCATTGTTTCATTCTTATTTTTGTGATTTTTTGTTTGTTTTCTGTTTAGCGTTTTCCTTGCTTTGTTGTTTCTGGAGGTGAGTTTCTGGGTTTATTCAGTATGCCCAGCATCGTCTCTAGACCCCCTGTTTCGTACAACGTTTAAACCACTCAGTGTCTTGCACTGAGAGACGGGGCAGGCCGACAGGTTGTTAGAACAAACCATTGGTGCAGCTTCCTTGGCGGCCAGAACGGAGGAGGAGGGGAAAGGGGGCGATTCCGCAGACAGCGGGTGTGCAGAGCACTGCGTGATGCTGCTGTGAAGGTGCCAACCGAAGGGAGAGTCGTCGGGCTTATTGCCCGGGTCACACGAAGACTCCAATGCAAACACAGTTTGATTTTCTGTATTTTCCTGACCCGAAGCCTGAACTCCCTGCTTTTGGGTTCCTCCTCCACCTTTTCTATTCCAGCCAGAGATGCACCAATGGCACGTACAAAAGGGGCTGTGATAGGCACACCCAGCCCGGCACGGGCCAGCAGACCAGCCGGAGAGGACACGAGCTGTGGCTCCCTGGCACCCAGGGCCCGTGTGTTTTCCAAAGGCCTCTCTTGGCCTCTTCTTGGGAAACGTCTTAAAATAGCAATTGCAACAGGGAGCAAATGCTAAATTGGTAGGAAGCTGCTAGGTGGTTATGCTGAAGTTATGCTGAGAGAAACTTCTTGCATTTTGTTACTTACGGGGTTTTTTTTCCGTGTGGTAACGGGTTACAGCTGCAGCCAGACCCAAGGGGATTATTTAAGCATAGGCACAGGGTGCGAGTTCTGGATGGGAGGAGAACTTCCGAGTTGCAGTAGATGAAGCTTCATTGACAGTGGCAGAGGTCATTTATGCAACATGGGCACCGGACCTGAACACGGTCTGTAGAATTGCCCACTGCTGTTTTTCGAAGTTACATGTGCTCCCATCCTCTAAAGACCTCTTCCTCTCTCTAGGCTCTGACTGGTTTCTGCTGCTCCCTCACATAGTTGTTCGGAGCAGTTCACAGGTGGATGCTGCCTATTAATGTGAGCAAGCTCGTTAGAAAAGTGCCAAGAGCTATCAGAGGAGATACATCATTTCACAGTGACTGCTCAGAGCTGTCTGTCCCTTTTGTACAGGTCTGGGGATGAGGGGCGGGGAGTTGCTCTGTTTCTGCAGGACATCTTCCATCTCAGGGGTTCCATATTCTCCTTTTGTCTTGGAAATACTGTGGTCTGTTTCCAAATCCCTGTTGGGCTCTCGCCACCCAACAGGACCCAGCAAGAAGTGTGCCTGAACACTCAGCCCATGAAACGTCCTGTGCTGGGTGATGTGTAGACTAGAAGAGGTGGTGTTCTTCTCTTGCTGGCTTGTGATTTCTTCCCTTTCTTTTTTCCCCGGAATTGTGTTTGATGTGTGAGGTACTGTGATTCTTCCCATTAGCTTACCTTTTTGCCCTTGCTGTTGGTGTAACGGTGAGTCAGCTACACCAAAAGACACTCTCTTGTGCTCTGTCCCTCGTGGATGGTAAGTAGCATCGAGGAAAGCTCAAGAACTTCTGTCAGTTTGATTTGGAAAGGAAGCTGTCTTAGCTTCGTGGTTCTACACCCTGCAGTTCCAGCACGAATTCAGTCAAATTTGCGGTTTCAAAGAAGCTGATTCCAGCAATGGGAGCAGAGGAGGGAACCTGGAGCACTGCAGGGCTTGCGTGACGTTGGCTGGACAGGTTACAAGGATACTTGGCAGGATCGGAGCATGGCCTCTGTCCTGCACTGCGCCAAACAAAGCCGGGATGAATGCAAAGGTTCCTTCAAGCCTTCTGCTGAGGGACATGGAGATCTGCTTCCAGCAGTTAAAGTAAATTCTCCACAAGTATTGCACACTATTGCTGCTGAGTTTCAGGTAAATGAGGGCAGCCTGGTACATTCTCCTCCATCATGAATTTTCCACCTGCTTTGCCCAAGAAATTTCTTAACTACACTTGAGGCACTCATGCAGTCGAGGGCTTGTTCTCTGCAGGTTTTAGTTGACATCCTGGGGGGTTCGGCATCCAGCCAAAGAGTAAACAGCGCCCCAGCTTGAGCAGCCCAGAAACAATAATTTTCTTGTGAAGCAAGCAGGGCATGCCAGCCCCACTGTGACTCCTGCTCCCATTTCTCTTGGCACAGTAGAAATGTAGAAATACAGAAGTTTAGGCAAAATACTTCACCTGACTGAGCAGATCATTTGCCCCAAGCAAAACTTTAATGATGCTTTTCATAATTTCACTTCTATTTGCTCCACATTTCTTGTCCTCTGGATTGTTGTGTTATATACTCTACCTGGGCCAACATTTCTGTTCGAAATATTCCATTAAGTAAATGTGTATTTAAAACTCCACTTCTATCCAAAGAATATTAGATTTTAACTGGACCTTCTGGTTTGCTAGTATTGGTGGAAGCAGGAGGAAAAATTGCTGCAACTGGAAAGACACTGAGGAGGTGAAGGAATTTTACTTTATCTTGGGAAGGGTTCTTTGGATGATGTGGATTTATAAGAATTATTGTTTATAACTACGAAAAAATCAGCACCTTAAGTCAACATCTATCAGGATATTTAGAATCCTGTTTTTCAGTAGATCCCCTGCCAAAGGAAGAGTAAATTCTTTCTGTGTAATTCGGCGATTTCTGTATTTAGAACCCTCCCACATAAAACGGTGTTTATACAAACCTGGATGGAGGAGAATCTACAAAATTACTTGTAAACTGAAGCAAGCTCCTTTCAACATCGCGTAACGCCCTGCCTAAGCTGCAGCGGACCTGTGGTTTTAGGCACGAGGAGCCATGTTCGGACAGTCTGAGCTCAGGCACGGCCCCATGCCTGTCAGAGGAGAGAGGTAGGTGCCTCTGAAGAGCAAATCCCAGGCAGGGACCGAGGACAGGCAGCCTGGCGCCAGCTACTTGGGCTCAGATGGATTTTGGTTCTCCAGACATGGCCCAGGGCCCTTCCTCCAGCCCATGCTCTTCTCCGTGCTAAGGCTTCTTCCTCGTGTCACAGAGCGAGAGCAGGAATCATCATCCTGCTCCCACTTGGAAATCATTATTTGCAGCACAGCTGTAAAAGCAATCGCCACCTGCTTCTGCAAAGACCTCTACCCTGAGGTCCTAACGGTGACTTCAGCGGAGGACTTTCATTGTGTGAGTACAGCACATGGAGGCACAAAGTCCTAATATCATCCCGTGGCTTCACCTTTTAATTTTTTCCCTTTTGGTTCCATTTTTGATTCTTTGGTCGTTTCCCTGTTAACCAGAAGATGGTCTGTCTGTGGCTTCCACTCTCTCTGAAGCTTGCCTGGTCTCCTACCAAGATGCACGCTGCAGTCTGCATTCGATGGGACACAGCCTGTATGAGTCTCCTCCCAATGTCTTTTATGGTTTCTCTTCTCTTCCTTTCTTTTTTTTTTTTGTTTTCTCACTTTTTGTTTTCTTTGTTTGTTTTGTTTTTGCATGTGCAGTTTTGTAAAGCAAACTCGAGGTACTGTATCTCGCAGCTCGTCAGTCTCCAGCGTAAATTCACCGTGAGTTGCTCTCTGTTACAATATTCAGTAAATGGATTTATGATATATATCTCTATATTTATAAACCTCCCTCTTTCCCCTTCTCCCGATGCCTTCACTCCCCCCTTGTTTTTCCAAAAATCATTCCCATCATTGTGGAAAGCCTCCAGACCAACATACGCTGGAAGGACTGGAAGGTGTGCGACATTGCCATATAGTGCTTGTGATTTGATCGTGAGCAACTCTGTAGTGTTTCGTACATTGACTGTGATTTTATTCCCACCCTCCTTCATTTTTCTCCCATTTCCTTAATTATTTTCCTCCGTTCCTTCCTTAACTATTTTCCCTCTTCTCCAGTCTGCCCTCCTGTGATGGTTCGTCTTGTTCTCACTTGTATTTTTGTTCCGTGTGTATTCTGTGCTGGGCTGATGGCTTCAATGTTCCACCAGTGTTTGCACTTATGGTTCAATAGGAGAAGGGGACCCACCATGAGTGCGCTCTTTAAATGCAGGCTGGAGAGGGACTTTAAAAGAAACTTCTGGAAACGGGGCCCAAGTGAGACCAAATTGGAAAACTCTGCGTAAACATCCTTGGGAAACTTATACCCGTGAGAGCGCTGGTTATGCCTGTGCTCTCTAACCTTCCTGAGCTGGAGCTTAAAGCTACAGCTACTGTAAAAACGAGGCACTCTTCAAGCTCCTATGTACCCGTGGTTGAGCGAACACGGTGGTGAACCTTCCATTCACTCCACGCACTTCCTAACAAACAAATCTCGCTGGCTTTGCTGTGAACCGCGGGTGCGCTTTGACACCGATGCAGGTTTGTAGAAAATACCATTGTTCTCTGCCGACTAATACAGCAAAACCTCATCGTCAGCTTCTCATCAACCCGTCTTGGTGTCTTTGCTTTGGGTTATACTTTTACGGTTTGACGTTTTCTTTCTTCTTTAATGCTTTTGGAGAGACAAGTAAGTGCAATTCAAACATGCGTGGATTTGTCCTTACATGCACCAGAGCAGCTACCAAAGGCATGGTGAAGCAAAGCAGCTTTTCCACCAGCTTCCTGACTCCTTCCTTTTTCCCTGGGTGTTTTGGGGATCCTCATCTGCTGGTGGATCTTAGACATGTTTGTACTAAAAATATGTTCATATGGTGTGTGTGTGAAGTTCTGTGACAGAGACTGGACTTTAGTGACTAGCAAAAGCAGGTGTGACGTGTCTGTGCTAAGGTCTGAGATCTCATGGGGTTGGGACAGTGAAAATTAGGGGAATAAACTAGATCAAGGCAGCTTTTGGCTCATTTCTTCCAATGTGTTTCCTGGCTGCCAGGAACCTTGTCAGGCAGAAAGGAGCAGAGGGAATTCTGCAGCCCTTTGGGTCTCTCCCATCCTGCCTTCCCACTGGCAGGAGGGAGGGGATGGTTAAAGGTGGTGACAGAGGAGAGATGCTGCCGAGCTGCCTTCTGCCCACCACTTAAAGTCACTCCAGTGGAATTTGCACCAAGCCAGCTGAAGGCAGGGTTTGCGCAAGGAGGAATAAAGCCTTAAAAGGATGAAGAATTTGGCCCCTTTTCCAAACTTCAGAGTCAGAGCTGCCTTTTAAAAGGATGAAACAGCTCTGCAGGTACTAAAATCCCCTTGGAAGGAGAGTTTGCCCACATTTGGAGGCGTTTGTCGTTGAGGTCTGTTGTTAACTCCCCACCAGCAATAGAGACGTATAACAGCGGCTCCTTTTGCTGATATGACTCACATCTGTTCGCTGAACAGAATAGTTTTTTACTGCATAAAGCTGAGGATTCTCTTTAACATTTCTATGCACTGTCTGGGCAGTAATTTGTAATTTCCTATGCAAACTATGGCTGGCTTTGACTGATGAGCTGAGCGTGCGTTTTCTTGTCTGTGGGTATCTAAAGAGCGTTTCCCCAGCAATCCCCCTTGTTTTGGTTAAAGAAACGACTGGACCCCATAACAGTATGTAATGTCTAAAAAACATCAGCCATCACAGAGCATCAGTAGAGCCCCCTTGAAGCCTTTAAGACATCCGAAGCTCTTATTTACTCAGTATAAATGTCACAGTTAGATATATGCTCTTTATTTTAAATTCAACCAGACCAGCTGAAACTCTTCCTCTCAGGGCCATGCTGGTGCCGCGGACTCCCACTCCCTGGGTTAATACTGGTATAGGTTCAGGATGCCTTTCTGTCGCCCTGTTTGGCCCCGCTGTGAGTGCTATTGCTGTCATTAAACCGAATGGATGGGTGGTCTCATTTTTGCTCACAGATGAAAGATGAGCACAAAAGGATGATCAAAAAGAGCTTTTAAAGGTGCAAGAAAAAATCCCTGCTCCTTTTTTCTTCCTTTGGTTGCTCAAACAGCCTTTTATATCAGTAAGAACTAGGATCTGCAAAACCACGGTCATCTGTTCAGAAAGAGCAGGACTTATTTAAAAATCCCTTGAGCTACAGAGGGTTGGGTTTTCCCCCACCATGTTCATTCTTTGATTATTTTAGAAATATCCTAAATTGGTAAGAGACTAAAGACAAAATACCAGAACTAATTTCTTTTTTAAAAAACATGAAATAAAAATCAAGGTGAGTCATTTTCTTGTGCTAATTCCAGCCTTCGGTGCTATAACGAATTTGTGATACAAGCAGTGCCGGCAGTATGAAATCCCTTTGTGATCCAACACAGCTATCTCTGTTTCTTTAAGAGCAGCAGCATTTTTCTAAAATACATCCTGGAATTGGCAACGGGTTTCTCTGTGCACAGGCAATGGCACCAGCTCAGTGAGTCATTAGGCTGCATTTTCCCAACAGTACAAATTTATGAGTTATGGGGTGTTGACTTTTCATCGGAATCTTTATCCTGCAATGGCTGATGAGATCCCAAACGGTGCATTTAGTAATGTGAGGTTTTCTTTCTATTGCGGTTGTTCAGTGTTTATGCCTAATAGGGTCCGGAGGTGTCACTCATTGCTAGGACATGACACTTGGCATGTTCTTAAGGCATTTGCTAGAGTGGCAACTAAAGCAAAAGCTGGTGTTTCACAAGCTGGGGGTTATTTTTTCAGAAGTGCTAAACACCTGCACCTGCCACAGATTTTTTAATTTTTGTTTTCCACAATAAAGCTTGATTTTCTTTGAGCAGCTCTTTCTTTCCCACCCCAACCATCACAGCACATCCCTGCTGCATTCACCCAGCTGTAGACAAGCTGACAGCACGCAAAGGGAAATGAAAAAGCTTCTACCGGCATGAACTTGTGACTTGCTATCCAAGAACCCAAACTGTTCTTGATCTCTATCACTTACTTTTGTATAATCGCTGTCTGGGCCATCTGCTTTATTTCCAAACTCGTGATGCAAAAAAGGAGCTGTGACTTCATTCCTTGGGGAGTTTTGTCTTGGGTTTTATCAGAAGCCTGGAGCTCCCAGTGGGGTTCTGGCCGTAACAGACTCTGGTCTGGGCCGTGGCAGCGTATTTCCAGAATGTGTCCTGAACACTTCGGGGGAAAAAAATACTTTAAAGTGCTTTAGGATTTTAGGAGAACTTAATGGTAGCACATGTTTAACCTTGGTGTGTTCTTTGTTGATTTAACAAGGATGTGGCCATAGCGAATGTGGATTTTCGCTTTCAGGTTTTGGTTTTACTTTTCATTCTCTCACCTCGTTATTTATGACTGAGGATGCAATTATTTGATCGCAATTCGTAACTGAAATACTAAACGAGTCTTGAGGACTGAAAAGGGATCTGTTGGCTAATGACAGCCGTGTTACTTGAGACAGAATGACCATTTTCTGGCATTCTCTTAAGATCAGAAAGTGCATAAAGCTAAGGCTCATATTTACGCCTCCAGGATTAGTGTGTGGTGTCCTTTCACCCAAAACAATTAGAAAATTCTTCTTGTTAGAGCTACATGCAGGAGTGGTGAGTTGAGCAAAATCATTCTGTTATGAAGAACCTGAAGCTGAAGAGAGGGAAACCTTTGCTACTTTAACACCCGGCAGCTTTGGTTTGGATGAACTTGGTGTCGCTTCAGAGGTGCACAAAAGCAAGCGGCGCCACTGCCTGCAAGCAGCAGGATTGAATGAGTTCTGCTGCCCTTAGGAATTCACAGCCTGGACACCTCATGGGAGTGGTAGCAAAGCTCCTGATCTTTCCTGAGTTTTGTTTTGATACTCACCTTGGAAGCTTTCTGGCTCTACATTGGCCAAAGGCTCCCAAGAGCCCTGCAGCAGTGCTCATCATCGGCCCTCTCTGGCATCTCAGTTATCTTCTTCCTGCTTAGACCAACTACCTGTCGTCACCGCATC
>NW_010402294.1:18538-23187 GCF_000710305.1 Buceros rhinoceros silvestris
GAGCCCAACTCCCGTTGGTCAGCGCATCCTATATCTGCCCTTCTCCAAACTGTCTTAAAGATCGGGTAAAGGGAGTGGAAATTCAATCTGGGGTTGATTATGGAAAAAATCAAAATGCTGGAGGTAGTGAACTTTCTTAATTGAAGATGTTGACGTCTCTGATAGTCTGAAAATCATTTCACATGTTTCTGAACATGACGGTGTGACATAAAGCCAGTGTTACACTAAGATTTAGAGAATTTAGAGTTTCTACATAACAGACATTAGGAGAAATATTATGAAAGACCATATTTTCTTTCTGATAAAAGGCAATATCAAAAATTCTAACACGTAAGACCAAAGAATAATGTTCTAATAATAGAATAATATTCTAATATTCTAATAATCGTAATAAAAAGAATAACATTTGAAGAGATGGGGCAGCACTTTCCACGCCAGTCCTTGCTAATGGCGTTTCGGTGATGCACACCGTGGCACCAGCTCGGTGGGAGAGCACGGTGCATCTCCCCAGAGAGCTCTGGCGGCGGTGCAGCTCATCGAGAAGGTGCTAAAGCATCCAAGCAGCAGCTGCCGGGGTCACTGGCAAAGGAAATTTAAACATGAGTGGTGAGTTCATCCGAAAGCAAATTGTTTTCTCAAATCAAACAGAGAGAAAACATTTTGCTTTGTGCTTGCCTACCCCAAACTAAAATGCTTCATTGTGTTTTGCAAGCGGAAAATTGGAAGGTGGAGAAAGCTCCATGAGTTTATGAACAGAAAATAGGATTTTAGTGAGAGGGATTTTGCATTGCCGCTTTTTTTGTTGTTATAACTGTGTTTTAACAAGAAATTCCCTTTCATCCGTAATCAGAACATACACTTTCCTACTCACAATCTAATACGTCGGTATTTTTAACAGCAAATTATTCTGTTCACAGTCAGCTTTCATTCATTATTTACTAAAGCAAAATTTTCAGGGTTGTGTTTCTGTAGCTGATGAAACCAGCAGTTCTGGGAAGCAAAGTGCCGTTAACAGCAGCAGTGTTTTAAAAGGTTATGGTAACAACATCTTTAATCGTTAAAGCAAGCCCTAAGATTAGAACATGACTAAAAATATACTTTCCTTTCTTGAACTGTCTAACAGTGACTGGCTGCATTTTTTTATTCATGCCAATATTAGTCACTGATTCATTAATATGAATTTTATTTGAGTCTACATGAACTGTCTGGTTTTGTTTCTAGCCACCGGCAGTTGTTGTTTGCTGGCTTCTTAATCCAAGCAAACCCAGTGGCGCTACTCAGCGAAGTGTATTAGCAGTAATATCTACTGCAACCTTTCAAGTCTAGACAGAGGACCTGAAAACTGAGTGTATTGCTAGAAGCCTTCAAAGAGTTCGAAATACTCTGTAGACAGAAAATAATGATGGGAAGTAATTGTAAAGCAAGTGAACTAACGTTAATCTTCATACTGTCTGTAAACCAGAAACCATTATTGTCATTTTCTTAACGGATCCAGAAGGATTTTGAGAAGCAAACAGTGAACAGAGTTGCAGATAAGGAGTCAGCTTCACAAATAGATAGCTTTCTTTTGTGGAAAATATATTTGTTATTACAAAGGTTCGTTTTTTCATCAGTTTGGACAAGTCATGCTGTGCTGCAGCATATCATACAGTAGGTGGTTTGTGTCTGCCCCAATTCATGCAGCCCTGAAGAATTAACTGGGCAAAACACTGGAGGAAGCAGAGGAAATGTTTTTCCATCTCTTCTGCAGTTCTTCACGTTGTGTGCACAGGACTGTGCCCTCATAGGCAGCCGATTGACATGAAACTGGGTTTTGTTTCTGGGTGACATTCCTGTAGTGGTGTAAATAAGCTCTAACGTTCTCCTCTGCGAGGAATCACAGCGGAGTGACAGGAGAGGAGAAGCTGCTGCATATGTCCGTGTTCAGTTGCTGTAGGAACTTGCAGAAAGCAAGAGGCAGATGGATTTAATTGGACAAGTAGGTGACACCTTCCCTCCAGTTGCTGCCACTTTGGCTGTGGAAACCCAAAACACTGTCCCCAGAGGGACCAACCTGCTCGGTCGCTTTACTTCCATTTCCTACCTCAGACTTTATGTGCACTGGCACTTGCTGCTGATGTTCTTCACTGGTTTCAGTATGATAATGAGCTTCACATTTTCCTGACTGTGTTTTTATAGCGATTCACGTATTTTCTGATTGTTTGGGGTTTTTTTTAGCGTGTCTTTTCCTGAGGAAAGCAGAAAGGATAGTCATTACTTTTGAACTTCCTGCTCTTTGACTTGTCCGTGACCGAAGCCAGTGGGTGGCTGTGTGTTGTAGTCTCCTGGCAATCCTTCCATTACTTGTGTCAATGTTACGAATGCATCTTGTTTCTACATGCTGAGAAATCTGAGTCTCTAATATCAGTGTCTGTTTTAAAGAAGGGATTTTAGCTTAGTTAATATGTGCATTACTTGGCTCCTCCAGGTTCTCAGTGGTGTATGTACCTGGCAGCACCTTGCAGTTAGCCATGAGTGAAGGACAGGGGAAGTTTGGGCACCTCAGAGATCATTTAAAGGCTGATGTATGTTCTTGGTATAACTGAAACACAACTAAAAAAACACTCCTGAAGTGATAGATCTGCTGTCAGAGGTAGCAGGTTCTGAGTGTCTCCTCTACCAGGCCTACATCCTCAACCTTCCTCCTTGCCACATCCAGTCTGATTGAGGAGATTTGCTTTCTATCTTGGCTTTGAAGGGCTCAGCGCAGACTCATGGAGCTGCTGTCTCCATGAAAGCTGCCTGATGATTTATCGTGTGTTTTACTTGGGAGAGTCTCAGCAGGGAGGTCGGGGTTTTGTGTCTCACCCCTGCGTGGTGCCTGTCCCACAGAAAGGGAGCGCAGGATGGTGTAGGAGGAGAAGGTGGTTGTGCTCCTCTCTGTGCTCTTGGTTTGTAGATAAATTGAAGGCTTCAGTCAGCGTAAGGGCAGTTTCCCAACTCTCACCCATTATTACCAGCCATCACCAGCGTTGACAGCTCGCTCTGGCAGTTCAGAGCACAAAACAGAAACCTGTCACAGTGAAAGAAGGACTTCCATTATGAAATGAGAAATGTCCCCTAAGAACAAAGGCATTTGGTGGCCCACACCGAGGCAGCACTCAGGTTGCTCAGACATGCACGTACTCATCCCTAAGCTGTCCTGCTTCCATGAGCCTGTGTGCTAACGAGGACGCTCGCTTTTGTAGCCCAGTTCTGTTTAGCAGAGCTAGAGCTGGAGTATGGCAGAGCCAGGACCCCATCCATTCCTGGGGACACGCGGGACATCCCGGGACACCTCAGGACACCTGTCCCAGGCAGCTCCATGTCTCTGTGCCCGTCTCTGTGCCCATCTCTGCTGACTGTGGAGAGCTCTAGATGCAAAGCATGCAACTTCCCGTGGGAAATTCTTGTATGGGCGGCAGGTCTGGGCAGTCAGAGGCTTTGCATGTTACTCATTAATTCCTCCTAAAACCCAGTAATTCTGCTGATGAGGGATAGCATTTCTATCTTTCATAATGTTGAACCAAAAAGAAACAACAAGTTACCGCCTGCCCATCCTTGTGCCAGAGGTCACTGTGACAGTTTGGGGGGTGCTCTCCCCTAAAGACGAGCTTTGACAGGGGATTTTTGGTGAGTGGGGCTCTAAGCTATGTCTCCAGTGTCTTCTGGTATCATTTCTGTTTAGAGCTGTGATTTTTGTCACCCATTTTGCTGTGGTATATATGGGGCACTCAGCTGCTGGAAAAGGAGTCCAGAATGTGCCTCTTGGGAACGGAGGATGTAGGTCTTTAGTTTTGGTGATTAACTCTGCTCACTCTGAGTTCTGGATTAAATCACACTCCTTCATATCTGCCTTGGTGCAGTGAGTGTTCAAGCAGGTTTTTGCCTCTTTAGCAGAGCCAGGCAGCAGCACCCGCCGCAAAGAACTGATCCCCCCGTGGAGCTCAGAGATGCAAAGCCTTTCTGACAGCTCCCACTGTGCTACATGCACTTGTCTGAACGTTGCCTCCCCCAGGGACCACGCACGGCGACAGACCGTGACAGCCCAAATCAGCACGTACACACGCAAAAGCTGCTTTTTTCCCATTGTCAAGGGAGCCCAGAAAGTGCGTAAGGAAAACACATCTGCCTCCCTCGCGGGCTGTGCGTGAGTGCTGGAGGTCGGTGAGCCTCACGCGGCCCCTCTGGCTGCAGAGGTCAGGTGAATGTGTGGTAAATGGAGACATCTGAGCAGGCTGGTGGAAGGAAAATTATTTTCTTCTCTTTGTTAGAAGAAGTTTCATTAAGAAAGAAAATATGGGCTGATCGTTCATCAGGCTAAATCCAGAACTCCACCCTGGAAGCCAGTGTGATAAAAGCAGAATTTGACTTGTAATCTTCAGGAGGAAAAATCGAAGTATTAGGGCAATGCCAGTGGAGGTACCCTCATTGTAATAGGTGACAGAGAGGGAAAAGAGCAGGTCTCTTGCAGGGATAAAGGTGCTCTCATCACACTCGTATCTATGTGTGCCTCTCCCAGTCCTCGGGTCTTTTCACGATACGGTTTTACTGTCTTGTACTCTTCCAGACTTCTGCGATGCTTGGGATGGATGGTCCACCCTCACCTCAGAAGGATGTGGGGGGGTTAG
>NW_010402294.1:23255-28155 GCF_000710305.1 Buceros rhinoceros silvestris
TTTACTGTCTTGGACTCTTCCAGACTTCTGCGATGCTTGGGCTGGATGGTCCACCCTCACCTCAGAAGGATGTGGGGGGTTTAGAGCAGCAGGCCCTCTGTGCCATGAGCCGCCGGGGCAGTGCAGCCTGGGCACTGACCCCTCTGCCTGGCTGTAAGGCTGGTGGCAAGGTGCCCAGGCTTGGATACTGGGGGGCAGAGCTCATTTCCCTGTGCTCCTCCTGCCAACCCGATGTCTCTTGCTCACCTCTAATTCACTCATCCAGAGGTTTCCCGGTGGGGAGAGAGGTGCTGTTAACCGTGGGGGGGCCTTGTAGGCTGTTTAAAAGCTCTGGCTGTGTTATGTGGTTTTTATGCGCAGAGACTTTAACCCTTCAGACTGTACCTGAGGCTTCCAAGGGGGACAGCCATGTTTTAGAAGTCAAGGTAACGCCTTTCTGGATCTCCTCTTTCATAGTGCCTAATGCGTGTGGGGGCAAACTAACACTGACGATCCTGCTGGCTTTCCCTGCTCATGTTCTCTGCCAGCCATTCTCTCTCCATTCCTGTAATTTCTTTGGCTCAACCCTTTAATCCCCTCTCTCAGCTGAAAAAAATTTCCTCTTTTTTTTTTTTTGGTTGCTTTTTAGAGAACTGGTGCAAAGTTGGATGCTAACTTTTCACCTTCCTCCTCTCCTTAGCAAGCAGCAGAACTCCTCCAAATCCAAGTCCGTTTGGGAGCAGAGGACCAGCCAGATCCGGATGCACAATTTCCGAGCCAGCTGCGAGGCACTGTACAACGAGCTGGATCCCGAGGAGCGGGTGCGATACGCTACCACCCTTCACATCAGGCCAGACATGAAGACTCATTTGGATCGGCCACTGGTGGTAGAGCCAAGGAGTGAAGGGAGGAACAACATCACCAAGCTGAGCCCTGTAGATGTGCAAGAGGTGGAGCAGACCAAAGTCAGCTCTACTGATGGGGCAGAAGCTCCACGAAAGCACCACCGGCATCGGGATAAGGAAAAACTGGGAGAGCAAGAGAAGGGTGATGTGACCAAGGATGAGAATGGGGAATCTGCTGTCAGCAATAAGGAGGAGCGGCACAGGCAGCACAGGAGCCGCAGCAAGGAGGTGGAAGGGGCAAGTAAGGAAGGGAAAAGTGATCGCAGCAGGGGTCAGGAAGGGGGAAAGAGGCACCATCGCCGAGGGTCGGTGGAGGAAGGTGGTGAGAAGGAGCACCGTAGGCATCGGACTCACCGGCACTCTGCCGATCGGCAAGGCAAGGAAGGCAATGGGACAATCAATGGGGCCAGAAGCGAGCGGCGTTCCCGACACCGTGGAGGGTCGAGGTCTGGGAACCGGGATGGAGAGCCTGGGTCCAAGGGTGAGAACGGAGAAGAGCCTCACAGACGGCACAGGTTCAGGAACAAGGCGCTGTCGACCTATGATTCAGTGGAGAAGGAGAGCGGGGAGAAGGAGGGGGAGGCTGGAGAGAAGGAGCACCGGAATCATCAGCCTAAGTAAGTGAGCTGCACGGCCAGACCCATCTCTGGGACAGCTCAGGGGGCACAAGATCCCAGACACATTTCAAGAAATTACTTATTCCCCTCCCCATAGTGTTGCCTGCTGTTCTTGCATTCACACCAGCTACCACCGTAACCTGCAGTTCCGCTTTGCTTAAATCAGTAATGACAGAGGCTCCCAAGACGAGTTTGCTCCACGGTGGCCCATGGAACAGCTCGGGTTTAAGGAAGGAGATGGCCTTGGTGTAAATGCCAACAGACCCACCAGGACACAACACAGAGCAGAGAGTTTCACAGCCTCTGAAGGAAGTTTCTAGGGGTTATATTTTTAAATGCAGCCCATCTTGCTTATAGCCCTTTGGTTTTCTCTCTTTTTTTTTATGGTGAGCCTGTCAGCTGCATCTCACCAGTTGCTACAGCACGTGGCTTCTTCCATTAAAAGCAATATTGTAGCCCATTTAGTCTCATTCTCGTGTAAGTCAAGTGAGAAAAATAGTAGTCGTGAAGCATTCAGAGTAGTTAATAAAGAAGGATAGATTGCCTTTTCAGCTTTATTAGTCTGATGGAAGAGAAATTTCACTGGGATTCTTTAGAATAGAGTTCATGTCACAGTGGAGAGCTGTGAGTGGCACCAAGATGATAATTTTCCTGTCTATATTATCCTCCTTTCAGATGGATTTCAAAACACTTTGCATACTGTTTAGTTTGATCACAGGCACAAGCTCAGTTTAATCATCACTGAAACACGGCCCCTGCTGCAGAGGAGTGCAGAAGCTCTTTAGCTTCATTTGCTATTTAGCAACATTATGGGGTGGTTTAGGACTGGAAAAGAGAATCACCTCGTTGAAACAAGGCCTCAGGAGGACATGGAGAGGCAGAATGTCAGACTTCATTCAGAAGCCAGCCGATGCTGAAAGCCAATGTCACCGTCTCATGCAAGTGCCGTTTGGTCCTTGCTTAGGAACCTCAGTTCCAAGTCTCACCAAATTGAGCAGTGTGACATTCAGCCGCACGCTGAATCCTCTTAATGTTGTGCTTGGATGTTGGTTCAGAAGGTCTCTGAGGAAAAGGTCACATACTGTGCTATCCGCCACTTGTCCTGCGTTTGTCCTGTGACCTTTCTGCAGAGCTCTTCCACAAAGAGAGCAGTCTATGAAACCCAGCAAGAGCTGCAGCTTCAGGGTACTTATGTTCTCTGGATCCTTCTTGGGCCGTATTTAATACAATCTTATTTTCTACCTCAGGGAGAACCAGTGTGAGATTGGGGCTAGTGGAAGTGTGAGTGTCCCAGTGCACACCCTTCCCAGCACCTATCTGCAGAAAGTGCCGGAGCAGCCAGAAGATGCTGACAACCAGAAGAACGTGACGCGGATGATTCAGCCACCTCTGGACAAAACGACCACTGTGAACATCCCTGTCACTATCACAGCCCCGCCGGGGGAAACCACTGTCATACCAAGTGAGTGCCGTTGACTCTCTGATTTTTGCTATGAAATCACCAGAAAAGAGCCACTTTGCAAGGAGACAGCAGCATACACCGGGTCATGGGGGCTCTCCTGACCACCAGCATCCTTGTAACAGGTGGACAGGAGAACTCATTTTTGAAATAGGTTCTACAATTCGTGCAGCCTGCAGGAACCCAAAATGGGTACCTGGGTGACCTGGTGGCTCTGGAACGCAGCACATAAGGGTCTCTGGAGATGGCTCACCCAGAGCCACCTCTCTTTGCATGAAAGAAAGGTGAAGGAGCAAGAAAAACAGCAAAATGTAGTAAGTGAGAAGTGTACAGCAAAATAAGCAACTTCTGCAGCAAACCAGTCAAGACCTTGTTGTTGAGCACAGGAGTAGGTCCTCTGCTTCATCCCTTCCTCCGCTGCCATGCTGCAAGCTGAACTCCAACAGTGCTCTGCTACAGTTCCTCTGGTGTCCCAGGGGCCTGACTGGCCACAGACCCCTCAGCAAGGGACAGGCGAGGCAGTGGCATTGCATTCAAGCCCACAAACTGAATTCATGCTGACCCCATGATGGAGCAGCAGGTCTTTCTTGGCGCACAACTACCACAGCATCCATCGTGTGACCCTGCTGCTTCAGGTTCCTGCAGGCTGAGTAACCATAGAGCTTCTTCCCATCCTCTGCATCTCAGCGTCACCAGATCCACCCTAGCTTGTCCCTTCCCAGAGCTCTGTGCCTTGGGTCTATCAGTGTAGATTCACGCAGATGATCCCAAGGTCTTGTGCCCATGGACTGCTCTGCAGCCACCAGCCTGATGTGACCAGCTTGGAGCTCATTCCTGCAGGTGTAGGCACAGCCCAGAGCAGTCTCCAGAGCTGAGGGTGCCAAGGAGAATTGCAGTGTGAAATTTCAGAGGTCCATGTTAGATTGCAGGCTGCCAGGACTCTGCTTCCCAGGAGGCACAGCCAAAAGCTCATGGTTTCTCTACATGTTTTTTCACTGTGGTGTCAGCCACACAAGCCTTGCCTTTTCCTTTTTTGCTTCTCCCCCCCCACCCCTTGTTTCTTCTTTTTTCTTATAGGGTAATTTCACTATATTGCAATCCTGAGTTCCTGTCAATCACAATTTATCAGCCTCTCTCTTTCCTGCCCATTTCCTGTGTATCTGACTTGAGATACAATAAGGGGTTTATTGAACATGTCACTCACACACAATGAAATGTCATTTTCTTGTAAAATAAAACAAAAAGTCATAAAAAAATCTGCACTTTACGCATTATAAGTGAGTGGGGTTTTTGGATTCTAGGTCCTGTGAGTTAATAGACAAGTGTAAATATCTGTCTATGATGAGAATTTGCAGCATAAAATGTTTTCCAGTTCATATGTTGGAAATTATCTTAAGGAAATTACCCTATAAACCCACTGCAAGTGAAATCATGATGGAAGTTAGAGAATGTATCTCTAACCCTTGGGAGTGAGGTCCAGAACAATCATCTAGAAAGGGATCATGTAAGTGAAAAACCTGATGTGAGATGGAGCTCGACACCTTTATGCATGGGGAGCTCTGCCAAAACTGGGTGCGCTCCGCAGGCACTGAGCCAGGGGCCCGAGAAGTTCCTTCACTCCTAATGCTGGGGAGTTCAGCAGACTTAGCCCCAGAATTATGAGAGCTCATCTATGAATTTGCTCTTTTACACTTTCCAAAGCCCATCATGCTGCTGAGGTACAGCACGAGGCGGTTGGTTAGACTGACCGTCGTCTTTTCTTTCCAAGGACCCCTGGCTGATCCTCTCTCCCTGATAGCTCATGACATTTGGGTGGGATTTCCACCCCCAGTTTGGCAGCTCTTATACAAATAAGTGTAAGGTTTCTCATTTGGCTGCACTGGGCACCTTTGTTTCCCGGCCTTTGCTAGTCTCTCGCTCACCAGCGCAGCAGTTAAGTG
>NW_010402295.1:0-213 GCF_000710305.1 Buceros rhinoceros silvestris
AGGCGGCCGCTCCGCAGCGAACCCCGGGGGGCGGGGGGGCGAGACGGTGACTGGGCGGAGCCCGCCCAGCCCCGGTATCGCCTATCCGCCCTGCCGGGTGAGCCCCGACCCTTCTCGGTGTGTGCGTGGGAGTACACCGCAGGATTCCGTCTTCAACCCCCAGCCCCCACCATCCGCTTTTTTTTAATTTAATCTGTTCCAGCCCCCGGGTCT
>NW_010402295.1:545-751 GCF_000710305.1 Buceros rhinoceros silvestris
TCTGTTGAAGGAATAAAAAAAAAATTTAAGTGGGGGGGGGGATGGAGAGCGAGAGGAAGGCACCCGTTCCTACGGGCTTCTGGCGGTGCAATTATTGCGGTTGAAGGGAGGAGTTAGTTTAATGACGGGCCGCGCTCCCGGGAAATGTGCCCGATCGGGCGCACGCACGGGCGGGGTGGGAAAGTTGCGGCTCTCGGCGGAGAGCG
>NW_010402296.1:0-222 GCF_000710305.1 Buceros rhinoceros silvestris
GCCCCCCACAGGGTCCCTTTGTCTCACCAGAGCGATCCCCCTGCTCCCGGAGCCATTCCCAGCCAAGCCTCCTCCTCACCTTCTCCTTCTTCAGGGCGTTCTCCTCCTCCTCCTCCGCTTTCCGCGAGTCTCGCTCCTTCCGGGACTTCGAGTCCTTGCCCCGGCCCGGGGACAAACTTCCCAGCAAAATAAAGAGGAGTTGGGCACAGCCCTGGGACCACC
>NW_010402297.1:0-3985 GCF_000710305.1 Buceros rhinoceros silvestris
GATGAAAGTACACCGAGATACGGCCAGGAGGCTCTGGAGCTCAGCAGCGTGCGTAGAGCGAGGCCCTCACCGCTGGTCCCACAGCAGATGCCGTCTGTCCTGACCAGCACGGCTCACCGCTGTGACTTACTGCCACTAGCACTTCAGCACAGGAAGTACCTGAAGACCGTTACTAATCAAAAAGAAAACCTTAATTATCTCAAAGTGAAATGAAATACTTGCGCTCCCACAACTACCTCAAGTATGTTTTTCTCAACAATGCAGGCACAACAACACAAAATTCGAAGTTCCCTTTAGAGTGGGGAGAAACAATGATCCCGCAAGGCCACGGTGGTAAGCGGCGTTGGCGCGTGGGTGGCACGGCGAGGTGTGATCATGGTTCTCCGTGCTTTTCACGACCAGGCTGCTCACCTGGATTCCAGAGGCTTGCAGCAAGTCACGTAGGAAGCAACGTGGTGAATCCTGCTCGCTGGCCCTTTCTCCAAGGAAGCATCATCTGCCATATCTCACCCATTCATGACAGACGCCGGTCTAACCTGTGTTAAAACCTGCAGCGACAGACGCTTTCACGCTGTTCCCCGGGCAATCTCCTCCCTCACTTTGTTATGCTTATGGCTGAAGACAAGAAGCTTGATCTCCGCGTCCCGTAGCTTCTGCCCCGTACTATTTTTCCTGTTTCTAGAGGACATTGGTAAAAGATTTAATCCCTGAGGAGTATATTAAAAACATGCTGGAAAGCTGGGAGCTTCCATGCCTCAGTCTTCCCTAGATTAGAAAGCACTAATTCTTTCCATCTTTCCTCACAGGCCACTCCATACACACATTTCCCTCTTCTCCTCTGAACTCTCTCTAGCTGGTTTACAATTTTCTTGGAATCTCGTGTCCACCGCTAGGCCCCACATTCACACTGGCGGCGCTAAATCGATTGAGAATGTTAACTGATGCACCAGAATTCACTTGTTGCTACATGCCCCAAACAGTTGCTTTTTTTTTTTCTACAAGTGTCAAATTGTTGATGCACCTGCAGCCCATGATCTGTTCCACCTCTGAGGCTTTCTCAAGTCACTGCTGCCTAGCCAGTCTTTTCCCATCTCACATTTGTAGATTAATGGAGATTAATATCCTTTCTGAATACCTTCTAACATCTCATCTCTGAGGCAGCAGGAGATCCTCACCTCTAAGCATCAGCATCAACCCCTTGAGCAGTTGTTTGGAGGCCTATCAGCTGTATCAGAGAAAAAACTCAAACAAAAACCAAAGAGTGGGGAGGGAAGGACAAAGAGGACTCTCGTGGTCTTTTGTAATCCGGATCATTTTGTAGATCTGGATATACAGAGCAACGCTGCAAAAACAGTTTCCCGTGTTTGAGGTCATGAAACATCTCATTATAAAAGCTGGTCTCTCTCACTACCTCCCTGTCCTTCCTACACACTGGGGTATTTTCCAGCCGTGCCCGCAATACTGTTGAACTCCTCTGAGCTACTTGCCTCTTACACTCAATTTTTCTCTTCTCCCACCAATTCTCAAAGTCTGTTTTCTTCGAGGCCACTGTCTTTGGTCTTCCACTTTCCTTTCTCCTTTGCAAAAGCTTTGAAAAATGATTGCAACAAGAATTGAAGTTAAAATTTGAAGTTAACAAAAATCATTATTTCTTCAGCCTTTCCATTAACATTTTGAATTGTTCAGTGACAGGAGACTGTAAGGAGCCTACAAACTGCAGAGGGACTTTCACACGGCTTGCGGGGCTGGCTAGGATCCTCAGCCTGCTTTCTCCATCTCTTTGCTCCAGAAGCTTGCTTCTTGCGCCTTCTGTCCCTCTTGCATATTATCCCCTTTTCACGTATAATCCGCTGTCACTCCCAAGGCAATTTATAAACCCATGGCTCTGGCTCAACCGGTTGTAAGGAATCGGGACCACACAAGCTTCCTCAGGGAATGCGTATTTGAGAAGGCTCGTATTGTGGAGTTAGGCAGTGGCTTGGCAAGCACAAGCTTGCGTGCAGCGCTGAGAACTCTGTCTCCTCTCAGAGACTGAAACTTTGTGCCAGCCCTGGACAGACTCACACTATTGATCAATCCACAACTCTCAAGACTTCATCTACTTTTTCAAGCTCAGCTATATTTCTTTAAAACACATCAGCTTGAGCAAGATAATTCATGTAAACTGCAGTTTACACAAGCAAGAAATCAGACTTGCGGAGCTGCAGAGGAACCCCTGAAAACCACTAGAATGGCATCAGAACACGAGGCAAACCTGGGGAGCTTTTTCCATAAAGTATCATTATGGTAGCTCCAAATTTTTTTGCTGAGAGAGACCTGTGGTTGGCAAGGGGCAGAGTTCTATTTGCAGACATTCCCAGTTTCAGTCCAGCTCACTGGGTTAAAAAGGCACAAAAATCAAAGTCCCTCAGCCAGTTTATGTTCCTGCCTGTGAAACTACCTAGACAGGTGGGTTTCAAAATAGCAAACATCAAGGCAGTATCAAGGCTCTGGTTTTAAATGGAAAGCTTACAGCAGTCTTGACTAAAGGCGAAGTCTGTCTCCCTAGTTGGTGTTGTCAGTACAGGATTGCAAAATTATTCTGTGGGAAAGCAGTAGGATGATTTACAGTTTTCCCTTGTCCAATAGGAAGATGAGGAGTGCCGCATCTGCTGCCAAGTGTGGTTCTGCAAAGGAGGTCACACCTGAATCGGCTTCAGAAGCTCACAAAAAAAGATACTGCTGTTTCTTTTAAAATCTTGTTTTTCAGGTTCCACGTGTATCTGCATAGAGATACTTAAAGATTTCAGTACTTTATTTAAAGCCTTGTTTAGCCAGACTGCCTCTGTCTAAAACAGCTTCAATTACTAGAGGTCCCTGCCAATTTCTTTGGGACAGAGAAGCACAGAAGAGCATGTATGCACATGCACGAGCAGTATCTTTTCAAATTCCTTACATGAAAAGAAGCACGTCTCCCTTTGCTACCTTCTCCTGTTCCACCTGGAGCCTCCGGCGGGATCTGAGAAATCTCTGTAAGCATTTATAAAAGGACTTGTATGTCCCTTCGTTTTGTACATTCTGAGAAAATCCTTCCTATCAATATTTAAATATTTCTTGGACACCAGTGATCGTGGTAAAGTTTCTTATACTCATTTATAACTTTAGGGTACTTTTTGTTTATCAGAGTGGAAATGCAGATGTTATTCCATAACTACTTTCTAATTAAAATAATAATAAGGTAGCAGAAGGAGTGCAATATGATTCCAAATGCGCTGTGCTGTATGAAGCCGGATTTTTTAAACACAATGTGGTAACTGTTTTGTACTGCAAAGGATTAAATAAGATCACTGGCTTGCATCACTGCAGAAGCTACTACAGAACACAAGAAAAACAGAGCAGAAGAGCAGGTAGGGCCGTTGAGAAATGAGGTTGATTAAAAACGCGTGGGCAATTCACTGGAGGTGGGTGAGTATATAAGGGATTAAAAAAAAAAGGCAGGCATCAGTGTACCTGCTACCGTTGCTCAGCGCTCTAAGACCGTGGGAACAAATGTTTCTGGAACAAAGCCCACAGTTCTTACTGACATGGTGTATCTTACCCTTAATTTCCACAGAATATTCATCATCATCATGGCTTGGCTTCGCGGACGAAGGTTTGGGAAGGGCTTTACCCACGCTTACTGCAAGTGCGCTGATGGCTGAAAAGGCCAATGCGGGATAGGCAAGACCGGTTGCAAAGAGCACACCGGAAGGTCTCCTGGGGTGGTACAGTCGAGGCACGGTTCTTTCTGCGCTGTCTTTTCTCCTCGAGACTGATTCTACACGTGCTCTCAAAGGAGGCAGCAGCGTTATGTATGGCGTGTCTCCAAATCTCCTGACTGGAGGCCAGGGTGGACCACTGATGGTGGTCAATATGGCCAAGGCTGAGGTGTTGTTTCAGGGAGTCCTTATAACTCCTCTTTGTGGCTTTTCTCTGGCGGCAGCCGGTGGCGAGTTCACCATAGAAC
>NW_010402298.1:0-420 GCF_000710305.1 Buceros rhinoceros silvestris
CAGGCAGCACGGCGCTTAGCACTCCGCGGCCAGGTTTGCTCCCACTCACCATTTGCACAGACACTTCTTTCTTTCCAAGCACAGCACAGCAGGTTCAGGGGGGTTTATATCTTAAATCCACCTTAGGCTGCATGCAGAGTGCGTTCTCCTGTAGCTGAGAGCACTCCTCCTGCCCAACCTACTGCAGACACCAGCTAAACTTCCCTAGGCTATTCTGAGGCAGAAAACAAAGCTATTTTTTAAAAACTTTTTTTTTTTCATATAAAGACAGAGTTTGGAGGAAGCCAGTCCATAAAAGTGGTGGGCTTAAGAGGAGAGAGCACACAAATACAGGTCTCCCCCCGAAAAAGCCGCCTTTGCACTTGTGGCTGGGCCATCCCTCGGGCAGAGGAGGCAGGAGGCCCCCCGCCACGCCAACAC
>NW_010402298.1:482-5820 GCF_000710305.1 Buceros rhinoceros silvestris
GTCCATCCCTGGGACAGAGGAGGCAGCAGCCCCACTGTCACGCAAACGCCGGGCAGGTTTGGGATCCAGGACTGACTCGTGGGGCTTATCTGGCTCTCCAAGCACCCTATACCATGTGCTTCCTTCTGCCAGCACTGGCTCACGCTGGTGAAAGGCACTGCCAACAGTGTCTGCAGACCATCCAGAGAGGGCTCCCCCCAGCCAGGGACCCTGCGTCCCACCCGCGATCTCATCTGACCTGAAATGGGGAGGTTCCACCTACTCCTTTCAAAGAGACAGTTCAGTTCCAAACTGGACAGTCTCGCTTTGAAGAATCAAAAAAAGCTTCCAAAAACTCAAACCTGGCTCAGTTCCGCCGTTCTGCATACAGGGATGTGCCTCCATACCCCTGGAGCATCCTCAGGCACTCATGTGGACACAAGACAGAGACACCCTGGTTCACACCAGTTGTGCCCACATCCAGAGCAAAACCAGCGGGACACGCTGCAGCAACTGAGGGGAGGAACGCAGCACCCTCGGGCAAGCCCAGTGCCCTCGGCAGCCAGCTCAGAGGGGGTGCTGGAGGAGGGAGATGGGCAGCCCATGGCAATGGCACACAGGGAGTTTCCCTTTCTTCGATGCCGAGCTCCAGGGCAGGGGGGTCAGAGCTGTGCGCTGCGCCTTTCAGCACCAAGGGAAGCTTTTAGGATCAACCCTGGAGGTCAGGATAGAGGAACTGGGAATAGATTTATAAGGAAGTGGACACAGACTGGGTAACCCTTCACGAACAAAGATACAGTGCAAGTAGAAACAAAACGGGGAAAAGAAGGCAGGATAAGAAAAGAGGAAAAAAATAAGGATGAGGGTGTAGTAACAGACAGGAAAGAATGGTCAGGAGATAACAGAGCTGGAAATAAAGGCATCTGAAAAATAGCAAAACTGGGAGGAGATATAAACGGGGTTTTCCCCATCTGTCTCCATGCATAGGCTGGGCTGTTTCCAGGACTATTCCCATGACAGATCCAGATCTATTTTCCTGCTGCCATCTGCTCTGCAGCTCCCCTCCGCACATGGTCCTAACTGACACTTCTTGCCATCACCTGTTGCTGACACGGCAGACCTCTGGATGCTGCTGAAAGCCAAGTGACACCAAGGCCCAGGAGGATAATCTGCGTATAAATCAAGTCATGCTTTGTAGACCCAAGACTTTGTTCAGCTCCTGTCCCCAACTCCTGGCTGTGCCAGGGCTGGAAAGCAGAAGCCACAGTGCAATGGGGGCTCAGGTGCCATACAGGCCCGTGGCGGCAGCCGCAGGACAATTGGGCTCCAGACAGGGCTGGGGCGAGAAAAGACTGCAGCGGTGCTGGGAAAGCACAGGTTTGGCTTTGAACCAACTGCACAAGAAAGTCCATTTCCTCCTGTCCCTGCTCCCTCCTCCCTGTGGCTCTTTGCTTATTACAGATAAAATGCCATGACTGTCTTGTCCAATAGCAAGGATGCCGAGTGCCTGCTGTGAACCCCTCAGTTAGGTTTAGACCTTCAGTACCAAGTCACAAAAGTCTGAAGATTTTTTTCTTAAATCTCTTATAATACTAGACTTAAATGCACTAGGTTAAACCTGGGCTGTGTTTCTCTTTCCAGCTTAGTGTCCCATGTTCTTCTGCCTCGACTCAGTCTCCAGAGGGGAGCTGTGAGTGCAGGCAGCAGGCTGGGAGGCTCAACAGGCTGCCCACAACCTTCTTGCATGAGCTGCAAGGTGAAGACGACAGGTTTGAATGTGCCTGGACATCAGTCAACCCTAAGGGGACACAACGACTTCCTTTCTCCTCTTGGGAGGAAGATCCACATGTATTGACGAGGCTGGTCTGATTCAGATGCTTTGTAAGAGCATCAAGCCCATAACCAGGCTAAAAAGCTTCAAACACAAAGTCCACCTCTTCCTTTCCAGCAGCCTTAGGACTGCCTCATGCACAGACCCTCCCAGCAGGGCATGAGCAAAGCAGCCTCAATGCACTCCAGCCAAATGTGAAACCCTCCTCAGAGTTCTTCTGCCTTGAGAGGAGCAGAAATCAGCTGGTTCTTGAAAGTTCACTTACCACAAAAGCATCCAAGATGCAGGAGTAAGGTAGCAGCATGTACCGGGGAAGATGAGCCAGCAGGCACGGAGGAAGCAGCCTGCTCACACAGGAGCAGCGGGGAAGGTCTCCAGGTTGGCATCTTGATGCCCCAGCAGTGCCACACTCACTCTCACCCATAGTGGCCAGGCTGCTGCTTTCAAAGCTCCCATGAGGAGTGGTTTGTGCTCACCAAAACCCTCCCAGAGCTCTAGCTGCAGCTGCACAGCACAACGCCCTCAGCGGGGGCAGGGCTGTCATGCCCCTCAGCTACCAGCAGCTCTTCCACCAGGGCTGATGTGGCCCTCAGAGGAGCCCTCCCTGTGGCCCAGCAAGCCACACCTCACCTCAGTTATTCCCAAGTTACTACCCCAAAGCTTCGCATTAGGGAGCGGAGCTCCTTAGGGCGATCTTGGCCAGCTGCAGGGGTCTTTGTTCAAATTTAGATAAAATCACCTGGAGGAGGAATGACCAGTGGAGTCAAACACAAGGCAAAGGTTTGCCAGTCACAGCTTTCCCCCAGCGGCTTAACCCTGTCTTCAGAGCTGAGAAAAGTGACGTAAACGCCTGTCAGATAAATACGACGCTGATCCCAGCCGGGCAGCATGGCGGTCTTTCCCAGGGAAGATGTCTGATGAGCACTCACAGCCATATCATCCTGCCATAACCACACAAAAACTGCTCACGTCAGGGCTTCACCAGGTTATTAGCGAGCCACCGCTGACCTGGTATTTCACAACCTCCGTTATGCTCTCTGCGCTCCGAATTGCTTTCAGCGACTCCTCCAGGAGTGGCAGCTGGCTGAGCGATGCTCTCCCCGGTGAAGTTGAACTGCTCACTGTGGAGAGCAGCGAAGGAAGTTCAGCTATTCGTTTGCATCGCTGCTTGAAAGCTGGGTCACTCGCCTTCCCTGGAAATCAACCCACCACGAGTCAGAAATCAGCGTCTACCCAATCACCAGCCACACCACACACGCTCTCCAGCATCCCCTGTGTGGTCCTGCCATCCTCCTGCCATCATTCAACAGCTCCCAGCAGGAAGAAAGACTCGCGAGGCCAGCGCTGCAGCCAGCCCCAAGCTCTTCCTCCAGAGGCTGGGAGCGCTCCTGGGGAGAGGTTGTCCAGCAAAACATCATGTCCTCAGGAAGCTGCTGGGCACATGGTTCTGCAAACCTCCTTCCTCTGTCCCCACAGCAGAGTGGGCCAAGCCAAAACCCCCCACAAGCAGTGCTCTGCACGACCAACTAGCCTTGGTGGCCCCTGAACGAGCTTTATTTTCAGGGGGCAGGAGAGGGGGCTGTTTGCGGATGGATTGTTTGTGATTCTGGCAAAACACCCTCCAGAAATTCCGCGCGTGGGAGAAGCTGAGGATAGAAAACTTCAGCTCAGGCAACCAGAGAAGGGTAAAGCAAAAGCTTCTCAGAAAAGAGCTGGGCAGAAGCACGCCGCCTGGCTAAGGGTGAAGACAGGCCACCGCTTCAATTAGGACATACCCTTCCGAGCACTGGCATGTCAGCTGGGAAGGCTCCCCAGCACCCAGCACACCATCATCAAAGCACTGCCTGGATTTGGCACCATCAAAGCACTGCCTGGACTTGGCGCAGGTCCCAGGGCCATGCTCTGGGCACTGATCGAGAGCTGAAGGAGCCACCCCTGGTGTATGGGTTTAGCGGGACAACCCACTCATTACCATGGGCACAGGACGGGGATGGCATTGGGCTGTCTCTACCTTCAGTTGTTAGACAGTGCCGGTGGCAGAAGGGACCAAACCACCCTTGTTATGTGGCCATCTTAAAAATAACCTTTCCCAAAGCCCCACAGCACATAACCCTGTGTCTGTCTCGGCTCTGAGAGCCGAAGGAGATCAGCTTGCAGAGCTGATGCGTATTTTTGGGCACTCTGACTAATTGTCAGGACATATGCTAGACATTCTTTACAAGGAAAAACAAAGCTGCAAAGTCCCCTCAAGTGAGGACTATGTGGCTGGATCAGCCACAGAGGTTATTTTCAGAAACCTCTGCTTTGGGAGGGTTTGATTTAACTTCAAACAAGCACGTTTTAAAATGGAAGAAGGGGTCAACTTCCTCACACCCTGACGCTTAGAATGAAGGCTCAGCCAGGCTGGACCATGTCGCACCAACAAAAACAAGGGCAGCAGAAATGAAAACCCTTCACCTTGGAGTGGCTTCAAATCCACAACTGTTTTTTTGGCACCGCATCACACAGGCACTTTCTGGCCACAGCAGGGGACATGCTCCAGGACAAGCCAAGGAGAAAACACCCCCTGGAGGGAGGTGAGAAGGTCCACAAGCACCCGCTCCCTCGTGAGATGGAGCTATGGCGCAGCCTTCTAAGACACCTTACTCTGGTCCTGCATTACCATGCTTTCTCTGCTGAAACAGGGATATTTATCTTTCCCTTTTGTCCAGGCTTAGTCTGTGGCCAGAGTCGACTTCAAATGATCACCATTTACGTTAACATTTTGTGAATCGGCCCATCAAGCCTCTCGTCAGAGCCCTGTTCCCTCAGCAGCCACACATCACACTGCTCACCAGGTTCTTTGCCTCTCTCCCTTCGCAGGGCAGGCAGGGTCCTTGCCAGACTAGGGCACCACCTGCACAGGTGCTACTGAACCTGCCTCGGCTCCTCTTTCCCAAACGGACCTCCAAGAGATTAAAGGCTTGGGCAAAACCAGAGAAGTCAGCCGGATTTCCAGAAGAGCCTTATGATAAAGGAGTATTTTGCCAGCCCTGTCCCTTTCCTCCCTTCTTGTTCAGAAGCAAGAGACTCCCAGCTCAGCCACTCCAGAGCCTCGATGCGCTGCAGCAAAAGGTGACGTCCCCCTCAGAGCCCCTGAGCAGAGCAGAGATCGGGTGGTTCTTTCAAGTTCATTTACCATGGAAAAAAATTATTTTAAAAGGGGCCTGACTTGGGGCGTTTCTTCTGTTGCAGTTCCTCACTGCTGCTCCTCCCAAGGCACACTTTGCTCGTGCCCTTTTCAGCCAGCACTCATCCCACGCAGTTTCTCTCGGACAATAAAGCACCCACGTGCAATTTCTCCACAACACCCTGGGATACACAGCCCACATTTTCCCACCGCCGGCCAAGCCTGGGTGCACTCTGCCTTCCAATCCAGAGGGTGTCTGGGTGCTTTGAGCCCCACTGCTGCCTCACCCCGTGCTGCTGGCCCACGCACTGGTGCTTTCCCCTTCCTTTGGAACGTATGACACCTTGCTCTTGTCATTC
>NW_010402298.1:5959-11411 GCF_000710305.1 Buceros rhinoceros silvestris
TTCGCCAAAAGCACATGCATCTCAGGGTGACGAGAGCTCTCCGAAGGCTCCGCCAGTGCTTTCTGCATATTTTTCCCCCCAAGCTGCATAGCAATTTCCACTGAGGATAAGTGTTGTCAATTCAATTTCTAATAACGGCATTAAAATGTATAAGCCATTTCTCTGGAGTCAGGGATAATATTTTCAAAGTGCCTGTGTGATACAGGAATGTAAATCTCATTTTTCATAAAGCGATAAGGATCCTGGGTCTCCCTGGAAATCATGTCAGATCAGAGCTGGGCAAGGACTACACTGAAAAGCATTCTCCGTGGGGTTGGTTAGAAAACACTTATTCTCATTTTATTAAAAAAAAAAAAAAGGCATCAAATATCTTTAAATCTTTCATCAGAGCTAAGTTTCAATTTCAGCCCAAAGCGGGGAGGCCCAGCCCGGAACAGCTCTCAGCTCATGGGCAGAAGCCCAGCCCTGGTTTGCTGCATCCCAGCCAAGAGTCTTCATCTGCAAGATGAAGGCTGGTTTGGAGACGGGGGGCAGGGGAGTTCTCCTCCCCACAGCCTCCCACTCCAGTTTTGCGGTAACCGAGCAAAACTTCAGTTTCTCTTGTGTCTTTGGAAATATTAAGGTCAGTAGACTAATACTTGGCAAGAGACAGTTCAGCCCAAAGCAGTAGGGAGAGGCAAGGTTATTTAAGCTGCTGGATTTTATTTGCCTCCCAGCTGCTGAAATAGCAAATACCTTCGTCCCCCACCTCCACAGGACCAGGCCAGGACACTCAGAGGCACGGGAAGGTCCCTCTCCTCTCTCTTGCTCCCACCAAGGGTCTCAGAGAAGCACTGCGCATTACAGCATTTCTATCAGTGCTCCCTCCTCCAGCAACGGGCAACGTCTGTGGGCTGTTGCATTTATTAAACACAAACCTTGGAATAAGAAAAATAAGACACTTAAAAGAGTGCTTGATTTTAAACAGAGAAATAAACCAGCTGGAGTTGGTACAACCACTTATGCGTTTGATTAAGCCATGCTCTGCTCTGTGGCTGGATCCATGCCCAAAAAATGATTGTGTTTTCTTTTCCAAGTAGCAGCGAGACAATAAATCCAGGGACAACGAGTAACATCGTCTGCAAAGAGAAACAGCCCTTCTCCATGCAACTGCTGCTAGCTGTCAAACTACTGCCCACATCAAGCTGTTAGAGGGTCAGCTCCACGTGGCGAAAAGCAGCACTAATTGCACACAAGTGCCAGAGAAAACTGTCAAAAAGCTCAAGCAGATGTGAAACAGTGGCTTGGTGCCTTTTAAATCCCTCTTGTGCAGCCGCATTGCATGAGAACCCACAAGCACCCGTGTCCCACTGGGAATGCTGCAGGACGATGGGGAAAGGGCGACACTTCCAAATTGTCACGGGCTTTTCCTGCAATAGCAAGGACTCCGCTGTCTCTCTGATAAAGTCACCCCTCCTGAGCCAAATTCGCCCCTCGGCAATGCTGGAGCCAGCCCAGCACAGCCTTGTCTGCTTTATGCCGGTGCTGAGTAAGGTTAGACTCGGTCCTGGCCAAGTCCAGGATCTGCAGAGCATGGCTGTGTGTTTAGCTGCCCAGAGACAGCCAAAAAGCAAACACGCCTTGATACCAAGTAGGTGAAACAGCAGGGTGGGGACACGCTGCCTGGGGAGGACACAGGGACGAGGGACATTGCCAGCCTGCAGGGTTGCCTGCCCCACTCCCAAGCACCCACTGTTTGGCCCCATGATAAAAGGGTGACATAAAGGAATATCCAACGGCTCACGCACACATCAGACGTGCTGTGCCTCATCTCCAAAGGGCTGCTGAATGCAAAGAGAAAAAGGCCATGGCGCGGTTCACTGCCTGCCACGGGCAGCGTGGGGACACAGCGGAAGGAGCTGCACTGCGCAGCAGAGCCGCAGCCAGCCGGTGCGCACCGCTGAGAGCACGGCCGGCTCTCACCAGCTGTAAGAGGCAGATGTGCGTGAGTGAACTCATGCCTCCTTCACCCAAATCTCACCTAGCTGTAACTCCTCACATCAAAATCACCTTCTTTCGAACACTGACCTACTCCAAGTGTTAGGGTTTCCTAGAGCCGATTGCTGAATGCCCTGGTGGCTGCCACACAGCTGCCTGCGATGCTGAGGGACTTGGTGACATCACCAGAGCATTTCCCACATCACTCCAGAAAAGAGGTGGAAGAATTCCACCCACAGGCCTGGAAGGGATTTGCGAGAACGCAGTGACAGATCACTCCACGCTTGTAAAATTATAACGAAAGACTTCCAAAACACAAAAATACCCCTGCTCGAACCAATGCCCTTTTCATAGACGCAGCCTTCATCCTTTGCTCTGGAAAGCCTTGAGGTTAACCCAAAAAAACTGTGGGTTTACACCATGTAATCGTGGATTAGGGGCTCATCTTTTGTCTACATCTGGGCAGAGAAAAGGGAGCAGCAGAAACCACTGCCACACCTTTCTCAGCCCCTCCACCCCACAGCATCCTAGTGCAGAGGGACAGGGAGCGCTTAACCTCCTACAGGCAGGGGTTTTAGTTAAAAATGTATTTCTTTAGCAAATACGATTTCACTGAATGCAAATACATCTGGAAACATGTAGAGAAAGGTACAGGATGCTGTTGGAGCCCTGCCTGGATACCTTCTGCCAAAGCAACCAAGCGCAGCACAGCCTCCTCATCCTGCCTTTGTGACCGGCACGGGCAGCAGCCCTGCGAGAGCCCCCTCCAAACCCAACCTCCGTCACCCAGGTCGCAGCTCTGCAGCAGAGAGCACCAAGCCATCTCCGCTTGCAGCAGCTGCTCCCACACTGCCCGCTGTGCCCTGGCAGGAGGCGACCCCTGTCCAAGCACGGGTCCTCCTGACACCTAGTGTCACCCACGGGCTTATTCCTGGGAGCAACTGCAGGGACGGGCAGACACAGAAAGCTGTCAAACCCTGCCACTAGCATCAGCCTGTCACAAGTCACGCCCTGGTCTGCTTAAACTGGGGACGCTTCAGGGTGAAATAAGGGAAGAGCCCATATTTTCAAGCTCCTGCCCCAGGTATGTTGCAGAAGTGGGTGAGGTTTTTCCAAGTCCTTGCTCCTGACGCTGGAGCAGCAGCAGAGGAGAGGGTCCGCTCCTCAGACACTCCTGTCTAAGCAGCTGTTTAAAACTAGCCCTTATCTACAAGTCAGACATCTTGGTTTTCCATACAATCCTTGCACAGGGAGAGATTTCCAAGGTAGGCAAGATAGCAGAGGGGACCATGTCTGCAGCACCTTAACCCACCCCCAGGGCTCCCCAGCCACCAGGAATGTCTCTGCCACATTTCCAGGAATTGTCAAAGCCCAGGGTCAGCAACCAGCCTTCACGCACAATCTCATTTACAAGGCAAAAGCTCTCTGGCAAAACAGTTCCGACAGCATCCAAACGCCGGTGGAGCAGACAGCATTCCTGGCGCTGGCTCCCGTTCCATCCGGCTGCTCCAGCTCAGGCACCGATGCTGCTCAGAGCATGAGCTCATCGCTATTTTAGGTTGAATTTGCACTTGGCCATTTCCCTGGTAACCAAAACAAATTACTCATTGGTTTATAACAGATTTATTGGTTGTTTGTTTCAGTGTCTAGTGAAGTACACAGAGAGCTTCGACATGTTATAGCACCACCACGGGCTGGGGTGTAAGGGCCTGGAGGACAGTGTTTACTGCCATCGCTATGGAGACGGGCTGCATTATCACTGGAGGTCAGAGGGAAAGATGAATTTGGGCCTGACCCCCGCAACACGAAGCTGAGAAAAGGCGGTGTGAGCCACAGCCTGTGCTCGCACACAGCACAGGGACCGTGCATGGCAGCCCTCTGCCACCCCAGACACCAGGAAGTTGTCACAGCCTCCTCCGACACATCAGAGTAACCAGGGAAATGTTGTCTGCAATCCTCTCCAGCCAGAAATAATAAAAAAAGAGGTGTCAGGAAGGTCTGACACTAGCATATCCATTAACACCAGCCATCATCAGCTTCATGTCACGTGTCAGGACCACGAGGACACAGGACAGTAATAGGACTTGCTGCATGGTTTTGCTCTTGGGCAGGATTTTCCTCCTGTTCACCATCACATGC
Source organism: Buceros rhinoceros silvestris (assembly GCF_000710305.1). Taxonomy (NCBI): domain Eukaryota; kingdom Metazoa; phylum Chordata; class Aves; order Bucerotiformes; family Bucerotidae; genus Buceros; species Buceros rhinoceros. The sequence continues at coordinate 10,076 of NW_010402298.1, forward strand.
ATCAGCACAAAGGGCACCGAGAAGCTGGGGGGGACTAACCCCAGGGAATTTGCCTGCCCTGATCTGCAACGTGCAGAGTGCTCGAGAAAGATCAGCAGTGTCTGTTTTTTCCGTCACATCTAGACCTGAACCAAGACACAGCTCAGAAGTTTCCCAAATTGCCTCTCAGGTTTAATGAAGAGCTTGGTTGGGGTTTTTACAAGAAATAAAAACCGTTCCCTGCCGGCTCAATCCAGCAAGCTGAAACGCGCCGCTATGAGAAACCCATCCCACCACAGAGACAGATGCACCTTCAGCTGAAAATTGTTATGGTGATAACGGTAAAAGAGAGAAGGGAAGATCATGGCAGGAGGTGGAAGACATGCTCATGCATCCAACAAAGCAAAACCAGACAGAACTAAAGAGGCCTGCACCTCCACCGAGCGCCTTTGTGCTGCTGCAGGGTGCTCATGCGCTGCTTCTGCCATCCTGCCCTGGTGCTGCCACCCCGGCCATCTCCAGAAGCAGCACCAAAATATATTACAGGTCAAGTGGCATTTACCTGACAGGCTGTCCCAGAGGGGAAGAGTAACCAGTTCTCAATGGGCAGAGCAAGGGTAGGCAGGAAAGAGTATTTGCGTGTGCTGAGTGGAAGCTATAGCTCTGTGTGTTTTTAAAGTGAGATGAGACCAGAGAGGTCGGTCCCTGCACCCTGGACTGCTCATTAGTGCCTCTCCTACGGCACTGTCAGAAGCAAGACCGCATCAAGAGGACACTTAAGAGGTCACCAGGGAATTTTTAAGTGGAAGCAAACCAGGAATTACTCAGATCTCTGAATGAGGACCACACACCCCCATGCTTCTGGAGGAGTCGTCTGTGTTTGCCGTCCTCAAACCACTGACTGCCCTGCAGGTAATGCTGTACTACAGAGCGGGACACGGTGACAGGCCCCCAGGATGCTGCCTCTGCAAGCTGTCCATCTGAACAGATGTCAGCCAGAATAACTCACCCAGCCTGTCCACTGGGTTAGGTAAGTCGGGCTAGAAAAACCTCTGTAGTACCCAGCAGCAGCGTCCCAGGGCAGCACGTCTTCTGGGGTGGGATTGACACACCTATGGGGTGCTTTAAAGAGCTCTTTGCCATCAGCGCAACAAGAAGAGGGGCAAACGAAGAGGAACAAAGTGGAAAAGGCTCGAGAGTCTGAAAATGAGACGGTAAGACAGAAGCTGGGAAGGCAGGCAGTGCCTCAGAAGTGACTAATTCCAAACCTTTGCTCCAACGTTTATTATAGAAAAGAGCAGATAAGAGAGGCGGCTGACGGCAACAACTGCCGGGGGCAGCCAGTCCCGGGCTAAAC